>NW_020625334.1:0-778 GCF_003573695.1 Papaver somniferum
GGGGGGGGAACGGGACAAGTAGCGCACAAGCCAAGACAAATGATCAAATCATTCCTTCACAGATTGAGCATGAAGAGGCACCGACTAAGAGGAAAATGGGTCGACCAAAGAAGGGAGAATGCGGGACAATTAGCGCACATATATTCCTTTCAAATTATCTAGCCGCTCCTTCGCAACATGAGGATCCAATAAATCCTTCTCAAAAAAGTCAAGCGCCTACAATACATGAGTATCCGAACGATCTCATCGTTCATTCTCAAGAGAGTCAAGCGAGTATAACACGAGTATCAAGGGAACGTGCATGAAAGGGACAACTAAGACAAATGGGTTATATGGTGACTCTAAGGGCCTCTCTTGGCGATGGAAGCCCGCCTATGGATGAATGAGGTAGACCCCATCAAACGTGTTACACCGTATTCGAGGAGTATTATTCGAAACTTCCTGAAATCATTAAGGCCTATGTGTTATCTACCGACGATGTGGATGCAGATGAGAATTGTGGTTATCACATTGCGTCGGAACAAATAGGCCATGTAAGTTTCGCGGACGATGAGAACCTAACCCAATGCCAATATTTTAGAAAGATGATGGCCTTACGCCTACAAGAAGACAAGAAATTTTACATATCAATGATGAAAGAAGGAAAAACAAGAAAAGACAAAGAAGTGAAATTTGATAAAATGGTTGCTAGAGTACAAGGGCCAAAGGGGAATTGACCAATTACCCGAGAGTATTGGATGAGCATGCCTTTATGTGGTCATCTCTTGGCGGAAACATG
>NW_020625335.1:0-343 GCF_003573695.1 Papaver somniferum
TGCTCAGTTCCTGGTATGTGTTCAACGTTGATGATCTCCTTCTCGATACATTCTCGTATGAAATGATACCTTTTGTGAATGTGTTTCGTCTTCCCATGAAATACTGGATTTTTAGTGAGTGCAATTGCAGACTTATTATCAATCTTGATGAGAACTTTTCCAGGTTCCCTTCCTTTGATTTCACCCAACAGTTCTTGAAGCCATATTGATTGTTTAGCTGCTTCTGTTGCAGCCATAAACTCAGCTTCACAGGATGAGAGGGCTACAGTGTCTTGCTTCTGTGAACACCATGTAATAGGTGCTTCACCTAGATAAAATATATGACCAGTTGTACCTTTTCCAT
>NW_020625336.1:0-328 GCF_003573695.1 Papaver somniferum
CCAAGTTCCTCGTCTGCAACTATATTACGATGATCTCGACTATCCGTATTTTCCGTGAGAGAAGGAGTAACAACTTCTGTACCAGACGCAGGCACAGCAGAAGAAGAAGCAGGTGCTGAATCAATATGTGCATCATTCTCAGCAATATGTGTTGTGTGTTGTGCATCATCCAAGAAGACTGACGGAATATGACAACTAGTCTGTGGAGATGCAGTGTCAACAGGCGAGAGAGTAGCAGCGGAAGAAGAACCACCAGATACATGTGCATTATTGGAGTCAGCTTCAAAATGATCGTCAGACAAATTTCTAGTAACTGAATCACTGACCG
>NW_020625337.1:0-395 GCF_003573695.1 Papaver somniferum
GCTCAGTTCATTTTATTGGAACAAACCCATTAGCACTCAAAGCCCAATTTAAGCCAAAAGGCTTCATAGCCCAACAACAATTTAGGAACCCAATTAGCTAAAACACTTCCAAAACACACCCGATCTCTGTGGATCGACCCGTACTTGCACGAGCTACAACCGACGACCGTGCACTTGCGGTATTACTGTAGGCCCCCGTTTTTCTGCGCATAATTTTATACACCCTTGCCGGGGACTACCAAGTTTTTAGGGAAACCATGTTGTTCACTTTTGGGTCAATTTTTCTGCGCCCAATTCACAAGTGAACTGTTGAGCCCAAGTTCAGTTCCTTGTAAGGCCAAAGCCCATTTACACTTCAAAGATAACTGAGCCCAGGCTCAGTTCATTTTATTGGA
>NW_020625338.1:0-349 GCF_003573695.1 Papaver somniferum
GATCTGATCACATATCCAAAAACTTTTTCAACAGAACGTAGATCAAAAAATAGTAAACATAGATCCACCCATGGGTATAAAAATACTTCACGAAAGAAGGAAGATCCAAGGGTTTTTATACATGATAACATAGATTTAGCCGAAGTATTGAGTGGCTAAAAAAGATCTGAATAAAACGGTTTCAAAGATATGTCACCCAATATCCATACTACAGAACAGTATTGAGTGGCTAAAAAAGTTCACATGGTAAGATAAATCTTTTACCGGGACACAAGGGTCCTTGTTTCTAGCGCCAGATTGTGAACACGAAAATAACGATGGTATCATCGTATCCACAAATAATGTTCGC
>NW_020625339.1:0-550 GCF_003573695.1 Papaver somniferum
CCTAATCCCTCTAGTTGGATTGTAGGTTTCACAAGGGACTCCATTCAATAAGATTGCAAGACTAGTAGTTGATCTGCATTGATGTATGATACGACACCAAGTTTTTGAGAAACCCATTTTTTCTAGGACAACTAATAGGAAGGGCTATTCAACTCTGTCAAAAGCTTTTGACATATCTATCTTAATGCCCATCCATTGTTGTAGATCTCTTCTGGTTCTCATATTATGAATAATCTCATGAGAAACCATAGTGTTGTCAGTTATCTGCCTCCCTAGAATAAAGGCAGATTGGTACGGAGAGATGATCTTACACAGCAAAGGTTTCATTCGTTTGGAAATGAGTTTGTAAGTTGTGTTACAAATAGATATTGGTCTAAAGTCCCCTGGCGTAGAGGGTAGTTGGACCTTAGGAATGAGGGATATAAAAGTGGTATTCATTTCCTTTAGCATATATCCAGTATCAAAGAAATTGTGAACTAGTTTTATCAGATCCTCTCCTATGGTTTCCCAATTATCTTGAAAGAAATTTGGGGGCAAACCATTGGAACCA
>NW_020625340.1:0-742 GCF_003573695.1 Papaver somniferum
CCTCTTCCATAACAACCCTGCCTCCTTCAAAATAGGATATTTCTTCCTAATCAATTCCCTAGCTGACTTGACAGAAAATTTACCTTGTAAATCAGGCATCCAATAACGCCTATCCACTCCCATATGAATTTTTAGTAAATCCTGTTGCACCACACCAGCACTTAAAAGGAGTTGCGAATGAACTCCATGAATCTGCCAATCACCTTGCACAATAATATCACAAACACGAGCTGATCTGTCTAAATCCAAGCGATTTAAAACACTAGCTAAGGTTGTATTTCCATACCATATATCAAAGAATAAAGAAGTATCCCTACCGTCACCAATAAAACACTTCGTGTTGTCCACCATCTCCTTATAATCCAAGTCATAACAAATTTCATGTATCTTGAATCAAATAGAAAGACAAAGCCAACATAAAAAGAAAGAGTTCATAAAAATGTTGAATTTGATATACGTTAACTCAAAAAAGTCTACACATTTCTTAATAAGTTGGAAATTGATTTCTGAGACTAAATTGTAAACTAGATAAACTCATCTTAAACAGAAAAAGTTTGAAAAATGTATTGTAATTACAATTAATATGTTCTAAGGCAATACGTCTAGTAAAAATTACATTTCTATGTACGTTGATTCAAGAATATATGAAGGAAGTCAAATTTCACAATAGAAGAAGGATGAAAGACCATGCAGAACTAATCCAAATCCTAACAAATTTCATCTATCTTGAATCAAATAGAAA
>NW_020625341.1:0-657 GCF_003573695.1 Papaver somniferum
ACTACATTTAGATGCAAGTTGAATTTTAAATCTGCTACGTACCTTATCAAGAGTAGCACACGCACCACGAATAAACTTCCAGTTCTGAGCCGCCAATGAAGGATGCACCACCCTCTTCCATAACAACCCCGCCTCCTTCAAAATAGGATATTTCTTCCTAATCAATTCCCTAGCTGACTTGACAGAAAATTTACCTTGTAAATCAGGCATCCAATAACGCCTATCCACTCCCATATGAATTTTTGGTAAATCCTGTTGCACCACACCAGCACTTAAAAGGAGTTGCGAATGAACTCCATGAATCTGCCAATCACCTTGCACAATAATATCACAAACACGAGCTGATCTGTCTAAATCCATGCGATTTAAAACACTAGCTAAGGTTGTATTTCCATACCATATATCAAAGAATAAAGAAGTATCCCTACCGTCACCAATAAAACACTTCGTGTTGTCCACCATCTCCTTATAATTCAAATCCTAACAAATTTCATGTATCTTGAATCAAATAGAAAGACAAAGCCAACATAAAAAGAAAGAGTTCATAAAAATGTTGAATTTGATATACGTTAACTCAAAAAAGTCTACACATTTCTTTATAAGTTGGAAATTGATTTCTGAGACTAAATTGTAAACTAGATAAACTCATCTTTAACA
>NW_020625342.1:0-825 GCF_003573695.1 Papaver somniferum
ACATGTAACCGAACACACCTGAAAGTGTAGTTCGGTTACGTTTTCCAAACACGCAGGTTACCAAACTCGCTCGTTAATGGAGGTTTTGGTCGTACAGTGTAATGTTCGGTTACCTAGGATAAAATGGTAGGTAACCGAACTTTGAACTTAACAATTTATTTGGGTACATCTTGTGTGTTCGGTTAGTTCCCAAACTTCAACGCAACCAAGTTTCCAACCGAACTGCAGGTTAAAAGTAACCTAGTGTTAGAAGTTCGGTTGGTTCGCAAACTTCAACATATGTTGCGAATTAACCGAACTGGGCTTATATATGCATATATGCAATTAGGCAAACGTTCGGTTACTACGAAAGTTCGGTGATATTCTTATTTTGCGAAGTAACCGAACTTATGGACTTCTGTTGTTCTCATACAAGGAGTTCAGTTAAAAGTATTTTTTACGAATCAACCGAACTCTTCGGTTACTTTGTAGTTTTAAAAAATTTTGCGAAAAAACCGAACTCTATTGGCTAAGTTTGGTTATTTTGGAACTAAAGATAGTGGCCACAACAACACAGTTCGGTTAGACAGGATTTGTTTTTTTTTTCAAGGGTGGAGTTCGGTTACTTTGTAGTTTTAATTTTTTTTGCAAAACAACCGAACAGAGAGTTCGGTGACTTAGTTTTAAATCCAATAGCACCGAAATATTCCTCGTGTTCTTCATTTTCAAGAAGTTCGGTTAGTAAAACCCTATTTTTGGAAAATCGGCCTAACCGAACATGGCTCTGTAACTCCTACTAAAACCCTATTTTGATGATTTATATTCGATTGAAGCAATCAAAATCAA
>NW_020625343.1:0-294 GCF_003573695.1 Papaver somniferum
GATCTTCAACAACGGTGATGCTAAACTTACAACCATTGGGATCATTGGAGTACTTGGAAGGACGAAGATTCCAGGGAACGTTGAAGATTAGACTATGGAATAGGAGCTTAAAGTTTATCTTTTTTGTATTCCATATGTATTAATAGTTATGTCACTAAAATTGACAAAGGAGGAGATTGTTAGAGCATAGATCGATCGACCTCACATGCGTTGCTATCTCAATCATGTTTGTCAATGTTAGTGATCAAAACTATAAGTCTTGATTTCTAGCCTATATAGCTAAGTCTCGTACTA
>NW_020625344.1:0-908 GCF_003573695.1 Papaver somniferum
CCAAATTGTTCCGGCAAGAAGTCTGAAAAACAAGTCATGTGCACGATTGATTTTTTTTTTTTCACCAATTGCTGAAATCTCTATGAGAAAAGTAAACATTCTTTGATTTCAAGGTCATGTCGTCATGGATATGCTAAAACTACTAGATTCAAACATAGTGTGGATTAGCTAATGGTTTGGAAGTCCGAATAATTGGTTAATGGGTATCTCCAAGATTCTTTCACTCCGCTTTTTTGCTCACCCATATATCAAGATGTCTAAAGGTACTGGGACTGGAATATTAAACCTGACTATATTCTTCAATCACTGCGAGATCTTCCTGTGGATTGAAATCAACAATTCTACTGGGACTGGCATACCCAAAATTGGCGTAAGAAAATGCGTAAGGAGTGTAGTTTTCGCAAATTAAATCCAAAGTGAACCCTAATAAAACCATTAACTAACATGGTAAGAGTTTTAGCATATCCGTAGGGAAAGGCATTCCAAAGTTGAATTTAGTTCTGACTTTATCATTATAACAGTAATCAAACAGTAAGGAAAACCTAGCCTGGGGGAAATTTCTTTGGAACAAAGTTGAATAAGTTTTCGCATGGAAAATACCATGGTCTCTCCAGAGATTACGGGCTAATCCAAACTCGTCGATGGACTGAGCTTCTCCCTTAGACCCTCCAACCAACTCTTCGCCATTGGCAAGTATCGATTCTAGCACCAATTGCTTATAAACCTATTGCTCTTTATTGCCCTTACCAATGTGGGATTAATTATTTTACTGTATCATAAATATGGTGACTAACTTCATAAAGTGTTCGGGCTAGATCTTTGTGCGGGCCATGTACATGGGCCTCTCTTTATTTTACAGGCCCAGTTATCATAATTAGAACCAAAATAACCCGCCTCGCCTAGGGCAT
>NW_020625345.1:0-1281 GCF_003573695.1 Papaver somniferum
ATGAAGATCTTGACAAGTAGGTCTCCTTGATCACGAGACAGTTTAAGGATCTTCTTTTGAAGAGAAGTAAATGATTCTCCAGAGATAAACCTAGGTCATCAGTTAAACCTCATAATCGTTTTCCTCCTAAAAACAGGGATATAGATGAAACTGATGACGAGGATATGGCTCAGTGCTTTAAGTGTAAAGGTTTTGGTCATTTTGCAAATGAGTGTCCAAATCGTAAAAAATACACTGGGAACAAAGGTCTAGCTGCAACTCTTGATGAAATGTCTGACATCTACGATTCTAGTGGAGACGAAAACTCAAGTGTTGCACTTCTTTGCGAAAATATTGATTTTGATAATTGCAGTAATACATACATAAATCTTGATATTCTTTAAGAAAAAATCTCAACCGGTCTGGAAGAAAAAATGAATCTACCTGTTTCTACTAGAAACTCTTTTTCTGATTTTTCAGGTTCCACTATGTGTCTAGCTGCCTACACATCCCGGGCTTCTGAATCGTCCTCCATGTTGACATGCTCTTATTGTCTCTCAAAGGTCATGAACTTTCAAAGTGTTTTAAGTACAAACAAAAAATGAGATATGTCAACAAACTTCAACGAAGAGCGAATTGATTAGCAAACAAGCTCAAACTTGTTCAAAAATCATCAGAGGTATGTAAACTATCTCTTCTTCAAAGAAGTTAGTTTCCAAAGAAAAAACTAGATCATTGGAGAAATAATTATGGTCTAAACACTCTGAGAAATAAGGATTTATGAATTCCTTTCGAAAAGGTTATGGTGGACAGATTATTTTTCACCCCATCACAACTTAATTGTGTTGGTTAGTGCATCTTGTCTCATGTGACTGATCAAAAGAGACAAGATTATGCACACCTTAGGCTTTAAGAAAAGAAAGTTGTTTTAGATTGTTTTTATTTGCTTTTTTCTCCTTTGTTGCTTTGCTGAGCTTTGCAAGTCCGGAATTCATGCCTCTTTTCATATCTATTTGATATTGGAAGGGACTTCCCTGTTTAATCAATAAAAAGGGTTATTCTCGAAAATTCTACCCTTTTTAGGGTTGAGAGTTGTGTGTGCGTGAACTTATGTGTTTAAAAGTTTTGTAACCCTACATTTCTTTTTCCTTCACTTGAAACTCTTTTTATCATAATAATGCTTGTTGAGATTATCTTGTGATTTCCTCTTACAATTCCGCTTGTATGGATATTCCAATCATTATGCCTTCTGATGGAAAAGATGTTAATATGATTGTTAAGCCATCAATCATGAAGGAAAAA
>NW_020625346.1:0-304 GCF_003573695.1 Papaver somniferum
TTGAAAACATGCTAATTATCAGGACATGTTGGTCTATAGACCCACATGATCTTGATATTTTAGACAAATTTTGAAGTCTAGGCCACATAAACAAGATTTGTCTACTTAATGCAGTTTCGAGTGTACATTCGAAAAATACACACTCGAAAAGACTCGAACGCTATAATTTAGCTCCAAAGGTGTCTATTTTGATTGAAAACATGCTAATAATCATGACATGTTGGTCTATAGACCCAGATGATCTTTATATTTTAGCAAAATTTTGAAATCTAGTCCTCATAAACAAGATTTGTCTACTTAGAGC
>NW_020625347.1:0-426 GCF_003573695.1 Papaver somniferum
GATCTTGATATTTTATCCAAATTTTGAAGTCTAGGCCACATAAACAAGTTTTTTCTACTTAAAGAAGTTTCGAGTGTACATTCAAAAAATACACACTCGAAAAGACTCAAACGCTATAATTTAGCTCAAGAGGTGTCTATTTTGATTGAAGACATTCTAATTATCAGGACATGTTGGTCTATTGACCCACATGATCTTGATATTTTAGCCAAGTTTTGAAGCCTAGGCCTCATAAACACGGATTTTCTACTTAGAGCAGTTTCGAGTGTACATTCGAATAATACACACTCGAAAAGACTTGAACGCTATAATTTATCTCAAGAGATGTCTATTTTGATTGAAAACATGCTAATTATCAGGACATGTTGGTCTATAGACCCACATGATCTTGATATTTTATCCAAGTTTTGAAGCCTAGGCCTCATA
>NW_020625348.1:0-564 GCF_003573695.1 Papaver somniferum
TTGAGAATCTTCTCTTCTGATATAAGATTCACTCAAACTAGATCGAAGTGTCGAGGGGATCTTTAGAACTGTTTGTAGATCTAAAGACGTCTTGTGATAATACATTGTTAACAGACTCCATTCTGTGCGTGATTGATCGCAAGAGATTCAAGTTGTGGTGTGCAGGTGTTTATTGAAGATTAAATAAGATTTGAAGACAAAGAAGATTTATTATTGGGTTCATAATCTTTGGTGTGCACAAAACTTGATCGGCTGGGATCCAACTATAATCGGTTTATCCTTGATATATTTGATTGATTAGTTGCGTAGATCGGCATCACTGTATAGTATCTTGGTAGATTCTATATTTGATTGCAAAATCTAAACTCTGCTACTTTGGTAGTTGTTGGATAGATAGATCTAAACCCGACAAAGGAGTTTATTGGATTAAACAGAAGAGCCTTTTTCTAACTCATATCACTGAGATTGAATAGAGTTGTTACCGAACAGATTTGTTATTCCTTTACTGTTTGGAATAAGAACCAAAGGAATTGTTCCAGTGCGTGCACTTATCGAATGTCGGAA
>NW_020625349.1:0-827 GCF_003573695.1 Papaver somniferum
TTGGTAACAAAGCATTCAATATTCACCGTTAGATGAAAACCTGATTAGATTCAAGATAATATCTTTCAACCGTTGGATCGAAAACTTAGCTTGTTACACACAAATGAAATGCACGATTTTAGGTTTGTGTAACCGTACCCAAACATGTACATTTGTTGTTTCAACAACAGTTAAACAAATGGTTATCCATATGAGCAATTTCATATCAACCATATTCTTCTTCACCATAACTAGTTCAAATGACTCAGATGAACTAGTTAGAGATTTTTTCAATTGCTTAGATCTTATAGAAGTATACAAGACACAATCGAAGCAAAAACAATTTGATTCACTCGAACCGATTCATGAAATTTATATCCATGGTTTGCGAACTTCCATTCCTTAGTTTATATAAATATAAGTTCACAAATAATCGTCTTTAGAAATAACCAACTCAAGTGCGCGGACTTAAGTTCCCGGAAGGAGTTCACAAATTCCAGCAGATTTTCTCGGGATGAGAACCTCTGCCAGTTCGCGGACTGAGTTCACGGCTCTTGTTCCGGTTTTCTTGATCAACAAAGTATGCATACTTTAGTTCAAGGAATAAGGACTTATACATATATGTGTTACCACACAATGCTTATATCCAACATTGGTTATGTATTCTAAACTCTCATTTCAATCATTGAAACATTCTTAGAGGACGTTATATAATTGTTATTCACAAACCATTTTTCGTCAAAACCATTTTCAAAGTGATTGAAACATAACATGACTTTATTCACTAGGTAAAGATGAAATTGTCCAAAGAGAAAGCTTACCAACACATATTTCGAGAAATAGATAAG
>NW_020625350.1:0-1240 GCF_003573695.1 Papaver somniferum
TTTACCTATTTCACATCCCTACTTTTCCTAAATCCTATCCCAACCCAATAAACTAGATTTTTTTATAACTCTTTGTAGATTGGGTCAACAAAACTCACCATATTACTGCTTTATAGGAGTGACTTTCATCACCGTCTTCCTTCATCCCCTTTCTCTAGAATCTAGTCACAGATCAATACCACTACTATCTGCTAACATCTTTTTTTTCTTCCTCGGAACCACTACTGACATCCGTAGATTATGCAACAACTGTTTCCTTTTAATGATCTATCTAATGATGGTTTTATACTAAAATTGAAAAGAATGATGCCTGTAATCAACCATAAAATCAGCAATTCACTTTTGCTTTCTTTATTGATCTTTTGTATTGGTGCGAGATGCGAAATGAGAATGGGTGTATAAAAGTGAAATTAAGATGGAATCATATAATTGGATTATCAGTATTTAATTAGGTTTGCAATGTAATCAATCATCACCAATTTTGTCAACATGCTATCATATTATTACGGGAATAAAAATAAGTTTTGTAATTCATTTTCAAATATGATGAAAATGAGGATTTGATAATTATGTTCCAGCCTGTTCTTTTAAAATGGAAAGTAAGGAAGTGAGTTTTATTTACCCATTTTAAAAAGAGTTATATAAAATATATTCTATGTAGTTGGGATAGGAATTAGGAGAAATGGGGATAGGAAATAGGTAAAACCTAAAGAAATGCCACGCTTTCAATTTCTGGTATAAGAAAGTGTCACTGGTTTTTTCAAAATATATAAAATGCCACCACTGTAACGGGAACAAAAAATTCCTTTCGTGGTTTCTAACAATACCTTCTTCTTCATCGTCATCGGCTTTGAAGTGTGATTGTAGTTCGCCTGCTAATCATCTAATTGTTTTTAATATTACCTTCTTCTAAATACTAACCAGTTGAGTTTATAGGTTTGTATTAAGGTTTGAAGAAATTAGGGATTTGATTAGAAGCCTAAGCAGAATTTTGAAATTGCCATAGATCTTTTCCACTCGAGGTTACGGGTTCATGCTAATTCATCTTATTGATGTCTATTGAATTTCAATCAATCAATTATGGTTTGTAATTGTCAATTTGAGAATTCCCCTAAACATGGTGGTAATATGGGTCAAGAATAGAACGAAGAAAATATGGGTTATGTAATCTACTCTCATTTAAATCATTAGGACTTTCTCTTAGAACGGTATCCCAACCGTTATTCACAGATTGTCTTCA
>NW_020625351.1:0-331 GCF_003573695.1 Papaver somniferum
GATGAAACCAAAATTGGTTTCATCAATTATCAATTCGTCACCAACCATCAATTCGTCACTAACCCATCCCTGTTATCGGTCCGCGAGTTATAACCCAACAAAACAAATTGTTTTGTTATTGGTCCGCGAGTTATAACCCCAAAGGTGTCACAATCCATATACAAAAACTCCAAATAACAAAATGTTCACAAAAACCCCATTTAATATAAACTGTCTATATTACCCTTCTAGTTTAAATCACCCCAACAAAAACAAAAATCAACCCCACTTTAATTCTTATTATATTGTCACCCCCAACAAGAAATAAACAACCACCAATAAGCACCGCCAC
>NW_020625352.1:0-463 GCF_003573695.1 Papaver somniferum
GATGAAACTACAACCTATTACTGAACTCAGGTTGCAAGATTACCATATACAGACCCGATGTTCTCGTCCAGGCGAGGTTTGAGGTGTCAAATATATCAGATTAGATGAAACTATAATCTATTACTGAACTCAGGTTGCAAAATTTTCATATACAGACCCGATATTCTCGTCCATGCGAGGTTTGAGGGGTTAAATATATCAGATTGGATGAAACTACAACCTATTACTGAACTCAGGTTGGAATTACCATATACAGACACGATGTTCTCGTCCCGGCGAGGTTTGAGGTGTTAAATATATCCGAGTGGATGAAACTGCAACCTATTACTGAACTTAGGTTGCAATTACCATATACAGACCCGATGTTCTCGTCCAGGCGAGGTTCGAGGTGTCAAATATATCATATTGGATGAAACTGCAACCTATTACTGAACTCAGGTTGCGAGATTACCATATACAGACC
>NW_020625353.1:0-854 GCF_003573695.1 Papaver somniferum
TTAGAAGACGACAATGGTAATCTTACACATACCACTAGCTTCAAGTAACTTTCAAGTGATTAATCGATCAATACGAAACTTCCCAAGTCAACATCAAATGATTGTCTCACAAAAATCATGTAAGATGTTCAAGGTAATTTTCACATGATCATCTACAACTATATTTAATCATTGAAACATCCTTAATATTTAGTTTCCAAAAAATAAATTATCTACAACTAAACACGTCAAGTTGATGATGAACTTTTGCTAAAGCTAAAAGCTTCCAACACGTATTTCGATAAATATATAAATGAGATAAACTCGGCTCAAAATTTCAAGTGTGTATAATGTAAAAGTCTATATAGCTATACGACTTAGTCTCTTAGAAGATAAATATAATAGACTTCTAAGTGATAGATAAGTTTTAGTCTCCATATACCTTTTGTTGATGAAGTTCCTCTAAGCTCTTTCCTAGATCTTCTTCTTCAATTGGTGATCGCCGTGAAGTATAAAACTCAACTACACACTTCTATACTAGTCCGAGACATAGCTATAAGTAGACTAGAAATCAAGTATTTAATTTTGATCAACTAAACTTGACAAACAAGCTTGAGATAGCAATGCTTGCGAGTTCGACCGAGCAGTGCTCTAACAAAAATCATCTGCTAAGTTGTTGATCGATTGATAAGAAGTAGAAGGAAGTGAACCCATAACTGTAAGAATAAATCAAATACGAAATAAAAAAGAAATGAATGATTTCTTAGTAGTGATATAAATTTTCTTGAGTTTTAGAAAGAAATCAAGAAGAAAAATGGCGGAAATCGTGCAATTTGTACTCTAAATGAAAAATTATGAATGACGGTAAATTAAAA
>NW_020625354.1:0-281 GCF_003573695.1 Papaver somniferum
GATGAAACTGCAACCTATAACTGAACTCATGTTGCAAGATTACCATATACAGACCCGAAGTTCTCGTCCTTGTGAGATTTGAGGTGTGAAACATATCAGATTGTATGAAACTGCAACCTATTACTGAACTCATGTTGCAAGATTACCATATAAAGACCTGATGTTCTCGTCCTGGTGAGGTTTGAGGTGTGAAATAAATCAGATTGGATGAAACTGCAACCTATTACTGAACTCATGTTGCAAGATTACCATATACAGACCCGATGTTCTCGTCCAGGTGC
>NW_020625355.1:0-488 GCF_003573695.1 Papaver somniferum
GATGAAACTGCAACCTATCACTTAACTGAGGTTCCAAGATTACCATATACAGACCCGATGTTCTGGTCCGGGTCAGGTTCGAGGTGTCAAATATATCAGATTAGATGAAACTGCAACCTATTTATCACTTAACTCAGGTTGGAAGATTACCATATATACATACTCGATATTCTGGTCCAGGACAGGCACGAGGTGCCAAATATATCATATTGGATGAAACTGCAACCCCACTTAACTCAGGTTGCAAGATTACTATATACAGACCCGATGTTCTGGTCCGGGCCAGGTTTGAGGTGTCAAATATATCAGATTAAATGAAACTGCAACCTATCACTTAACTCAGGTTCCAAGATTACCATATACAGACCTAATGTTCTGGTCCGGTCCAGGTTCGAGGTGTCAAATATATCAGATTGGATGAAACTGCAACCTATCACTTAAGTCAGGTTGCAAGATTACCATATACATACCCGATGTTTTGGTCCGGG
>NW_020625356.1:0-600 GCF_003573695.1 Papaver somniferum
GATGAAACTGCGACCTATTACTGAACTAAGGTTGCAAGATTACCATATACAGACCCGATGTTCTTGTCCAAGTGAGGTTTGAGGTGTGAAATATACAGACTGGATGAAACTGCAATCTATTACTGAACTCATGTTGCAAAATTACAATATACAGACCCGATGTTCTCGTCTAGGTGAGGTTTGAGGTGCACCATATATCAGATTGGATGAAACTGCAACCTATTACTGAACTCATGTTTCAAAATTACCATATACATACCCGATGTTATCGTTCAGGTAGGATTTGAGGTGTGAAATATATCAGATTGTATGAAACTGCAACCTATTACTGAACTCATGTTGCAAGATTACCGTATACAGACCCGATGTTCTCGTCCAGGTGAGGTTTAAGATGTGAAATATATCATATTGGATGAAACTGCAAACTATTACTGAACTCATGTTGCAAGATTACCATATATATACAGACCCGGTGTTCTCGTCCAGGTGAGGTTTAAGGTGTGAAATATATCAGATTGGATGAAACTGCAAACTATTAATGAACTCATGTTGCAAGATTACCATATACAGACCCGATGTTCTCGTCCAGGTGGGATTTGA
>NW_020625357.1:0-348 GCF_003573695.1 Papaver somniferum
GATGAAAGACCAAGAAGAAATAATCCAAATCCTAACAAACTTCATCTTGAATCAAATAGAAAGACAAAGCCAACACAAAAAGAAAGAGTTCATAAAAATATTGAATTTTATATACGTTAGCTCAAAAAAATCAACACACTTCGTTATAAGTCGGAAATTTATTTCTGAGACTAAATCGTAAACTAGATAAACTCATCTTTAACAGAAAAAGTTTGAAAAATATATTGAAATCACAAATAATATATTCTAAAGCATTACGTCTAGTAAAAATTGCATTTCTATGTACGTTGATTCAAGAAAAGATGAAGGAATTCAAATTTCACAATAGAAGAAGGATGAAAGACCAGC
>NW_020625358.1:0-605 GCF_003573695.1 Papaver somniferum
GAAGGATGAAAGACCTTGCAGAACAAATCCAAATCCTAACAAATTTCATCTATCTTGAATCAAATAGAAAGACAAAGCCAACACAAAAAAGAAAGAGTTCATAAAAATGTTGAATTTTATATACGTTAACTCAAAAATGTTGACATATTTCGTTATAAGTCGGAACTTGATTTCTGAGACTAAATTGTAAACTAGATAAAGTCATCTTTAACAAAAAAAAGTTTGAAAATGTATTGTAATTACAATTAATATGTTCTAAGGCAATACGTCTAGTAAAAATTGCATTTCTATGTACATTGATTCAAGAAAATATGAAGGAAGTCAAATTTCACAATAGAAGAAGGATGAAAGACCATTCAGAGCTAATCCAAATCCTAACAAATTTCATCTAACTTGAATCAAATAGAAAGACAAAGCCAACAAAAAAAGAAAGAGTTCATAAAAATGTTGAATTTAATATATGTTAACTCAAAAAAGTTTACACATTTCGTTATAAGTGAGAAATTGATTTCTGAGACTAAATTGTAAACTAGATAAACTCATCTTTAACAGAAAAAGTTTGAGAAATGTATTTTAATTACAATTAATATGTTCTAAGGCAATAC
>NW_020625359.1:0-393 GCF_003573695.1 Papaver somniferum
AAATAGTTTGAAAAATGTATTGTAATTACAATTAATATGTTCTAAGGCAATACGTCTAGTAAAGATTGCATTTCTGTGTACGTTGATTCAAGAAAATATGAAGGAAGTCAAATTTCACAATAGAAGAAAGATGAAAGGCCATGCACAACTAATCCAAATCCTAACAAATTTCATCTATCTTGAATCAAATAGAAAGACAAAACCAACATAAAAAGAAAGAGTTCATAAAAATGTTGAATTTTATATACATTAACTCCAAAAAGTCTACACATTTCGTCGTTATAAGTCGAAAATTGATTTCTCAGACTAAATTGTAAACTGGATAAACTCATCTTTAACAGAAATAGTTTGAAAAATGTATTGTAATTACAATTAATATGTTCTAAGGCAATA
>NW_020625360.1:0-584 GCF_003573695.1 Papaver somniferum
CTATTCCAAATTTTAAGCTTGGGTTCGCGTTAGGTTTCGTTTTCCTAAGGCGGGCAAGAAGGGAGCGGTGATGAAATCCGAACCCTTATCTTGTTTAGGCCAGGCCTTGCCCTTTACTAGGAAAATAAAGACAGTCCGGTTCGTCCTCAAACAATTATCACCTTAAGGCAGACAGTAACTCGCTTGCAGGGGATTCGCGAGTGTTTCAATTGGACTTACCTCCCGTACCAGACGGGGGATGAACCGTTGTCGTCGACTCGGGCCACGACTCATATGCCGTGTACGAACCCGAGGGGCCGAGGTGATATTGTGATCACCGTCCTTCCCTGCACACAGTTTATATAATAATTTTTTTTTTTTTATAATAATACCCTTCCGTAGGGTTAAAAAAATAAAGTCCAATTGTTTAAAGTCCAAAGTCCAAAATAAATAAATAAAAAAAAAATTGCAGTTTTCCTCACACACTCTAAAAAAAAAAAAAAATTAAAAATTAAATCCTAAAATTGTCCTTTTTTTTTTCTTCTCTTTTCGCTTTAAGCTTTTTCCTCTCCAAGTCCTTAGTTTTCACTTTGAACCTGCAAAAT
>NW_020625361.1:0-371 GCF_003573695.1 Papaver somniferum
GATGAAATTTCCTTTAATTCGATCAGTGTATAGTTAGAATCGATTGATGAAGTTAGATATTTTTGATTTTAATTTGTGAGGGAAATGATTTGAATAGGTTTTGGTTTTGAAATGGTTTTAAATTTAGAAGGATAAAGATAAGGATTAAATTTTAAAAGTGAGGGTACCATAGTACTTTACCTAGTTTTGTCACGTAGTGATAGGCCCCAAACTAGCCAGGATTTATATTGGATTGTTATCTTGTGCATCGAAAGACAGTCAGTGGAATGAGAAATTATAAACAACAATAAAATCCAAAAAAGATTATGTGAATTTGTATTATAAAAGTCAATCATTGGCATGAGAAATTGTAAACAACAATAAAATTAAAA
>NW_020625362.1:0-622 GCF_003573695.1 Papaver somniferum
ATGAAATTTGTTAGAATTTGGATTAGTTATGGATGGTCTTTCATTCTTCTTCTATTGTGAAATTTGACTTCCTTCATATTTTCTTGAATCAACGTACATAGAAATGCAATTTTTACTAGACGTAATGCCTTAGAACATATTATTTTTGATTACAATACATTTTTCAAACTTTTCTGTTAAAGATGAGTTTATCTAGTTTACAATTTAGTCTCAGAAATCAACTTCCGACTTATAACGAAGTGTGTAGACTTTTTTGAGTTAACGTATAAAAAATCAACATTTTTATGAACTCTTTATTTTTGTATTGCCTTTGTCTTTCAATTTGATTCAAATAGATGAAATTTGTTAGAATTTGGATTAGTTATGGCTGGTCTTTCATTCTTCTTTTATTGTGAAATTTGACTTCCTTCATATTTTCTTGAATCAACGTATATAGAAATGCAATTTTTACTAGACGTAATATTGTGATTACAATACATTTTAAAATTTTTTTCTATTAAATATGAGTTTATCTAGTTTACAATTTAGTCTCATAAATCAATTTCGGACTTATAACGAAGTGTGTAGACTTTTTTGAGTTAACGTATATAAAATTCAACATTTTTATGAACTCTTTTTTTTT
>NW_020625363.1:0-622 GCF_003573695.1 Papaver somniferum
GATGAAATTTGTTAGAATTTGGATTAGTTCTTGCTGGTCTTTCATCTTTCTTATATTGTGAATTTTGACTTCCTTCATATATTCTTGAATCAACGTACATAGAAATGCAATTTTTACTAGACGTACTACATTAGAACATATTTATTGTGATTACAATACATTTTTCAAACTTTTTCTGTTAAAGATGAGTTTATCTAGTTTACAATATCGACTTATAACGAAGTGTGTAGATTTTTTGAGTTAACGTATATAAAATTCAACATTTTTATGAACTCTTTCTTTTTGTGTTGGCTTTGTCTTTCTATTTGATTCAAGATAGATGAAATTTGTTAGGATTTGGAATAGTTCTGCTTAGTCTTTCATCCTTCTTCTATTGTGAAATTTGACTTCCTTCATATATTCATGAATCAACGTACATAGAAATGCAATTTTTACTAGACGTACTGCCTTAGAACATATTTATTGTGATTACAATACATTTTTCAAACTTTTTCTGTTAAAGATAAGTTTAACTAGTTTACAATTTAGTCTCAAAAATCAACTTCCGACTTATAACGAAGAGTGTAGACTTTTTTGAGTTAACGTATACAAAATTCAACATTTTTATGAACTCTTTATTTTT
>NW_020625364.1:0-2020 GCF_003573695.1 Papaver somniferum
TACAAGGAAATAAAAAGTGCTATAAAAGGAAAGCATCTCCAGAGAAGGAAAGAAAAGAGGAATCTGAAAGGAGTGAAGAAGAAGATTTTGTATATAGTTATTTTGTTTTATTTTTAGAAACTGTAAATAGGGTTTTATTTTTGTAATTTTTCTTTTCCTTTTTGGACATTTTTATTTTTGGACTTGGACATTTTTATTTTTAAACCCTAAGGAAGGGTCAAAATTAAATATAAATTGTTTGTAGGGAAGGATGACGGTTAAAAAGCCCCTCGGGTTCGTACACTGACATTGGAGTCGGTGGCCTGAGTCGACTTCAACGGTTCATCGCCCGTCTGGTGCGGGAGGTAAGACTCTATCCACCCACGAATCCCCTGTCAGTGGGTTTTATTTTGTGTGACAACTCACACCCCTGTAATAGAATGCCGAACTGGTATTACAATAGCCAATACAACGAATATCCGACTGAGTTTCAAAATGGACGTTACTACTTTGACCATAGTGTGAATAGTGTTTGGGAACATCAGCCTTTTGAAGGTTATGGTCCATAACATGGTGAGCCCAATTACTATCCGTACTCCCACCGGTCGTACGATTCTTCTCTACTAGAGTCCGCATGTAAGTTAGCTGAGTCAACACAAAAGTTACTTGAGTCGACACATAGTTCAGCTGAGATGAATAACTTAGTTAGGAATAAAAGCAATGCAACGTGTGAAACTTCTTTCCTAGATAAAATCAGGAAGTCATGTGAGTCGACTCAGAAAATGTTGTTAGAGGCCCAGGAAAGAACTGCTCAAGATAGTCTTAATTTCCAACATAGTGTTTCCAATAGTACCCTTGGAAATGAGGATAGTTATTTGCATAATCAAGATGACGAGGATATAATTGGTAACACTACTTGTTGTTTAGATGAGGTTCAACCATTTTCATGTTATTATAATGATTATGATGAGGATAGTGTTGATGAAGAATTTGAAATAAATAGGCATAGTGATCACGAATTTGCTACTCCAACTGAGCTTAATAATAATATTATTTCTAGTTCAAATCCAAATAATTTTAGTAATTATTCACCTATTCAAAAGGACGAGGATTTGACTAGAGATACCCCCGTTTTAGACGATGTAGTATTTCCTTTTGATTACGAAGCTAATAATGGTTTAGAGGAATGAGTATATTTTGAGTCTAGCGATTTAGAAATAATAGACTTAGAAAAATAAAATGAACTCGTCGAGATGAGTGAGGATGTACCTGACTTAGAAGAATCAATTGACCATTTTCATGAATTAGATGACCTTGAAATTAGGGAAGTTGTGACTAGTCTTTCTAGAGACACTGAAAACTCTAAGTTTGGGGGTGATTATCATTCTCCATGTGATTTAACTCTTAGAAAGGTCCCTCACTTGGGACTTGACATATGTTCCTCAACCATTTTACAAGATTATCTTCATACACGTTTTCCTGAAACTAGTGATGTCCACGAGAAATTTCAGTTATTAGAAACCCATCCTCTGGTTGATGTGGTTTACCCAGGCTATGATACCCAGATTGACTTTGTTTTCCCACCAAATATTTTTCTTCCAAATGTGGGAATGTTTGATTTTCAAATGTGTCGAATATTAAGTTTTGAGACTACACCTAATTACTTTAGGAGATTAGGGTCGACATACTTGTTTAAGAAGATCACCACTCTCATTGTGGTCAGTTGTGTAAGTCAAATCTGATTGACTTAGAGGATCCTCAATTATTCAGGTTATTATTATGTGCTTCCAAGTTTTTATTTGAGTTTTTCCAGACTCTAGAACATGAACACTTGGATCTAACCTATGAGGAAATGCAACCCATGAAAATATTTTATTTAGACCCAGTTATAGATCCTGAACCTGAACCACAACTAGATGTAGTTGTCTTAAAAAGGAAACTAGACAAGGGTGTGCTTTATTTGTTCATTTTATTGGCATGTTGCAGATTCATTTTACTTGTGATAGCTCTATTTGGTTTTGATGTCCCATAGATATTTCGG
>NW_020625365.1:0-691 GCF_003573695.1 Papaver somniferum
GACTTTTTTGAGTTAACGGTTATAAAATTCAACATTTATATGAACTCTTTCTTTTTATGTTGGCTTTGTCTTTCTATTTGATTCAAGATAGATGAAATTTGTTAGGATTTGGATTAGTTCTGCATGGCCTTTAATCTTGCTTCTATTGAGAAATTTGACTTCCTTCATATTTTCTTGAATCAACGTACTTAGAAATGCAATTTTTACTAGACGTATTTCCTTAGAAAATATTAATCGTAATTACAATACATTTTTCAAACTTTTTCTGTTAAAGATGAATTTATCTAGTTTACAATTTAGTCTCAGAAATCAGCTTCCGACTTATAACGAAGTGTGTAGACTTTTTTGAGTTAAAGTATATAAAATTCAACATTTATATGAACTCTTTCTTTTTATGTTGGCTTTTTCTTTCTATTTGATTCAAGAAGATGAAATTTGTTAGGATTTGGATTAGTTCTGCATGGCCTTTTATCTTTCTTCTATTGAGAAATTTGACTTCCTTCATATATTCTTGAATCAACTTACAAAGAAATGCAATTTTTCCTTGACGTATTGCCTTAGAACATATTAATTGTAATTACAATACATTTTTCAAACTTTTTCTGTTAAAGAGGAGTTTATCTAGTTTAAAATTTAGTCTCAAAAATCAATTTCCGACTTATAAAGAAATGTGTAGACTTTTTTGAGTTAA
>NW_020625366.1:0-569 GCF_003573695.1 Papaver somniferum
TGATTCTGGTATTGTTTGCTCATGGGGTGTAGTCTGAGTTGCAGATGAACATGATATAAAGGGTGTTGATGTTTGTTTGATGTTGCAGTTGAAGAATTATTGACTTGTTGTTGTGTGAAATTGACAGATATTTCTTTAAGGGATATTTTAGGTAAATCATATTTGTTTTTGTTTTTCTGGGCAGATTGCCCATATTGGTTAATAGAAAAGTATATTTATAATTCTCGTCCATTTTAACATCATCAAAATTTACAAGTCAACTTCACCTAAGAATTGTTGATTTTGGTATAGTTAACCAATTTTGTGAAATAAATATTCCAACCATATAACCCCTTTCCCCTATCATAAATAACATTAGATATACCCTGCTCCTATATCATATTCATTTCCCTTTCTACACATAAATCTCTCTCTTCAGATCTCACCGTAATCATCCCGTCTTCATCATCGTCCAACCTTTCAGATATCTCTTTTCCCGATTTCTCCCTAGATATCATTGTCACCCGTAAGGAAGAAGAGATCTGGCTGTGAAGGTCACTTTTAGGTTTTTTAATGGGATTTTTCTTCCA
>NW_020625367.1:0-593 GCF_003573695.1 Papaver somniferum
GATGAACTGAAGACGAAATATTACGAACATCACAGGTTCAAAGATTTTTATAGTTTGACCTGAGTTTCTCGTTCGGATGAACTAAAAACGAAATATATTATATTCGAACATCACAGGTTCAAAGATTGCTAGAGTTAGACCTAAGTTTCTCGTTCGGATGAACTAAAGACGAAATATATCAGATTACGAGAGTTAGACCTTAGTTTCTCGTTCGGATGAACTGGAGACGAAATATATCAGATTCGAACATCTAAGGTTCAAAGATTACTAGACTTAGACCTAAGTTTCTCATTCGGGTGAACAGAAGATAAAATTTATCAGGTTTGAACATCCAAGGTACAAAGATTACTAGAGTGAGACCTGAGTTTCTCGTTCGGATGAACTGAAGACGAAATATATCAAATTCGTACATCACGGGTTCAAAGATTACTAGAGTTACACCTGGGTTTCTCGTTCAGATTAACTGAAGACGAAATATATCAGTTTTGAATATCACAGGTTCAAAGATTACTAGAGTTACACCTGGGTTTCTTGTTTGGATGAACTGAAAACGAAATATATAAGTTTCTAACATCACAGGTTCAAAGATACTA
>NW_020625368.1:0-364 GCF_003573695.1 Papaver somniferum
AAAAAAGGGAAGTAACTTATTTGATGAAGGAGAAGCCACTATATTTAGAAATAAAATCTCTGATATGAATTTACAAGATTTGGGGTTTAAAGGTTATCCTTACACATGGAGCAACCATAGAACTGATAACTCAAGAGTGGAAAAGAGACATGATAGAGCCATGAGCAATGAAAAATGGATTGAACTTTTCCCAAAATCCATAATCCATCATCTCATTTCAAGGGGATCTGATCATAGTCCTATTATCCTTAAAACTAACCCAATTTGGAAGGATGGTGCTTATCCTTTCAAGTATTTTGGGGGATGGATGGAACACCCTGATTGCAAGAGATTAATCATGGATACTTGGAGCACAACAAGACAG
>NW_020625369.1:0-484 GCF_003573695.1 Papaver somniferum
AGAATACCTTAGATGAAGGTGTACTAGGATTTCAACCCAAATCCTCCTGAATATGACTTTACTGTGAAGTGGCTTCGTCATGGAATCGATGTTGTTGCGCGGTAGATAGCAGCAGCAGTCTTCATTCCGGATATGACTGGTGAAGAGAGGAAGTTCCCCAGTCGTGCAGGGGCTTTTGATGTACAGAGGTTCCGTTTAACGACTTTTCATGGAATCACATCAGGTTGCAATGACTTGATATGTGGATAACATTTATTGAAATATATTGGATTGATATTTCCAATAAAGCAAGTCCTCAGTGCATCCCTCATTCACTTAGCAGAGTTGAAGGAGTTTGTTGCATCCATTGATGAATGATGTTGCATTTGCTTCAGAAGTCTTATCATAGGATAGTGAAGGCTTATCAATTGTAATTCAGCTATACTTTGATCATGTCGGTGTTGAACCAGTGTGTCACGTCTAGATATTGTGCTGAAGCCATAGG
>NW_020625370.1:0-476 GCF_003573695.1 Papaver somniferum
TTAAAGATGGTGATAAGAAATCCTTAATTTGGACGAGATGAATTTGGCTCTTGGTCTTCCTTCATTGATAGACTCCATTTCTTTAGCACTTTTCGTAGCAATTTCCCCTCCTTTTGCACAACCTCGCCTGCTCTAAATATCGCTTGTGGATTGACCTTTATGTATTTATAGCTCCAAAATAGTGCTTTCTTCCTTCTTTTGCTCCATATGATTCCAAAGTACCTAAATACTCAAAAACAAACATAAGATACATAATTTACAAGAAAAGTAGCAAAGAAAGCATAAATACTAGATATAAAATTAGGTGTTTTAGACACCTATCAGTGAGCGTTTCAGAGAAATCCCTTTTGTGTAGGTTTGAGATTTTGGTTTTGAATAAAGTAGATTGTTGAAGGATTCTTGTATGAAACACTTTAGAATTTTGAATGAATAAGCATGCTGCATATTCTTTTGGAGAAAAACGGAAATTACATGTA
>NW_020625371.1:0-1781 GCF_003573695.1 Papaver somniferum
AGAGATTGAGATATAAACTCTTTGATATACTTTTTATCTAGATTGAGTCTGATTGTCTAGTTGATTCTCTAGAAAGTATATTGGAGTTTGTCCATACAGATTGCTAAGCGAAATATTGGGTCTGGTTGTTTTACCCCCACTTTTTGAATTGGTATCAGAGCATCAAAACACGTTTAATACCTCAAAAGTCTGTGTTTGTGGCAATCTGACTCTATGGACAAGAATATTATCTTTGATAATGCAACATTAGTTCGGAGACTCTCGGGTGAGATATAAAGTCCTGAAACTTCTAAAAAAAACTTTATCTCCTGTTCCTTGACTGAATCTGCATTCGACTGGGAAAAATATCTTGATGAGAAGTTGGATGAACTGTCAGATGACAGTGATTCAGAAGAAGGAAAAAGTATCGATGAGTGAGTCTCTCAATATATCAAGCTGTTTGACCATGCTTTGAAAGAAAAGAAGTCAACAAATTGCTTGAGTAAGTACATGACTCCTCTTTGTCAAGAAAACGGAAAATTGAGAAAACTCTTTAAAGGATATGATGGAGGATATAATCTCCTAAAATCTATCGTTAAAGATCGTGAGGAAGATGTATGAACAAAAAGGTCTGAATGTGATAATCTTCTCCGAAATCTCCTTGTGTTGAAAGAAAGACTTGCAGAAGCTGAAGCAAGATATGACTCTCAACAAAAATGTTTCGATGACAAAGAACTCTGTCTTCTTGCCAAAGAAAAATATTTGGAGACTTACCTTGCAGATGCTCTTGATAAAGTGAAATCACTGGAAGAGAGTCTGAGAAGATTCAATTCTATCTCTACAAAATTGTGTTCTATGATTTGGAGCATGTAAAGAACATCGTGATACACGTGGTCTGCGCTATAAAGGAATAGACGCTCCAAAAACTAGTAAGATCAATTTTGTTAAAGATGTTGATAATTCTTCATGTGAAAAAACTTTCGCAGCTTGTAATGTGGCTAAAAATAAGTTTACTTCTTCCAAATCTACTCACACGAGAACGGTTAAGAATAATTCCTTTAACTGCTATTACTGTGGAAATAAAGGACATTTTGAGCGAAGATGTCGTTTTCGGTTAAGGAATGAAAAACTTCACAACATGCTTGCATGGATGTCTAAAGAAGTCATCAAACCTGTCTCTCACATTGTTGGAGTAAAGGGCACTTTCGACAATCAAGAAAACTACTATGATAAGTTTTTTCTTAATCGTGCCTTTAAAACAAAAAATGGTAGCAGGAAGAACGACCGAAGAGTAACTTACTTCTATAATAACTCTGAAAAGAGGAAAAGACATAGGAGAAAGAAAAAAAGGTCAAGTTTCATGTCACTCCCTGAAGAAGGCCGCAAATCCAAGAGTTCAGTTCCAGATTGCTTACATATCAATAATCGAGTCTCAGAACTTAAGATAAGCATAAACAGACTCAAACGGGGCATCAAAAAAACATGGAAAGCGATTAACTCAGATACTCATAGTCCATCTCTTAATAAAAATCCTTCAACTATGTCATGTGATTTGTCTCTAAATCCTTCTGAAGGAGAAAAAAAGAAGTCAAAATTGATTAGCAAAATTCTCATCTTAATACACCATGACTGCTCACTGCAACATCCCTCTTTTAATTTAAGAAGGATGCTCATTGTTCTCAAGAAGTGTTGTCAAGGTTGTATGTATTCTCTTCCTTTCTTGCTGTTGATCTTTAAAATATATTGAGCTTCGCTCCAGTTTTTCTCTAGTAGATAATCATGATCCTTTGTTCTTGAGAAAA
>NW_020625372.1:0-635 GCF_003573695.1 Papaver somniferum
AGTACTTATTTATTAGCTCTTGGGTTCAAGGGTTCTGTGGCGGATACATCTCTTTTTGTTTTAAAAACATCATCTTCGATTACATATCTACTTGTTTATGTAGATGACATTATAGTCACAGGCTCGGATCCACAATCCATTAATGATCTCATTCGAGATCTGGGATCGGAATTTGCTATTAAAGATATGGGGGATTTGCATTACTTTCTTGGCATAGAGGTGTTGCGCACCAATGGTGGACTAGCACTCACACAACGGAAATATGTCTCGGATCTGCTGAAGCGCACGAAGCTGGATGGAGTTAAACCTGTTACTACCCCGTTGTCGTCAAGTGAAAAAATGCGGCAACAAGGTACTGAGAAAATGTCTGATCCTACTTTATATCGCAGCGTTGTTGGTGCTTTGCAATATCTTCATCTTACTAGGCCAGATATCTCTGTTGCTGTTAATAAAGTTTGTCAATATATGCATAATCCTTATGTCGAACACTGGGAGAGTGTCAAACGCATTCTTCGCTATCTGAAGAGCACAATTGATTATGGTTTACATCTTAGCCCATCCACAGACTTTTCTCTTCAGGCATATTCAGATGCTGACTGGGCTGGTAGTTTGGATGATCGAAGATCTACTAGCGG
>NW_020625373.1:0-1527 GCF_003573695.1 Papaver somniferum
AGCACGCCAACGGCTGCATAATTGTGAGAGTACGACCACCACCACCCTCTTTATCTCTCCGGTTGTGATTCTTAGCGGTGTTTCTCGTGACAGATCAATGGAAGATGATGTTAACAGAGAAATCAAGATGATATTGCTCTCTCATAACCATCATGGTGGTCGTGGATCATCATCATGGTGGTGATCTTTAGCACCCGAGAGAAGACTGCATGGATTAGAACTGGAATCAGTGAATGGCTCGAAGAAGTTTTTCTTGACCAAACACGTAGAGGTGTTGAACTGGACATGCTCGACATGAGACATTGTGCAATGAGACATCCGGAAGTTTGCTCAAGTACATTTACTGAGGAAGTGTTTTTCAGAAGTTAAAAGTTTAGTATGGTTTTTCTCAAGTTCGAGAACATAAAGTATTATGTTGTTGACTTTTTTTTCCTCAAAAAATAAAAAATATATTGTTGACAGTGGGATTTGAACCCACGCCCTTTCGGACCAGCGCCTTAGACCAACTCGGCCATATCAACATTGTTGTTCAAACGCTTTGTTGTTTCAATCTTGTTCCAGACAACCTAATCTACGAGTAATGCAGCAGAAACGAGAGATAAAGTTTGTGCATCTTTTAATTCATTTTCTTGAAGAAACTCACAACTGGAGTTGTCTACTAGATGCAGCTCTACTAATGTAACACCACACCAGTGGAAGAGTTGGTGTTGATACAAGTCTGTTTTGCAATTTTCTTTTTGCTTCTTAACTCGTTGGGTAGGTGGAAAGTCACAATGCTGAGATTTGATCACAGGCCAGATTTTAGGTAATAAGTAGGGCTGCACAAAACCGATCCAACCCGCACCCGCCAAAAAATATCCGCACCCGATCCAACCCTCCTAGGCGCGGATCAACTATGGATGACCATATCAGAACCCACCATATGTTGGGTCGGGTGCGGGTAGCAACTTCTGTCACCCGACCCAACCCGCTCACCCGCCTAGAATACCCTAACCCTTAGATTAGATCCCAACCACTAAATCCTAACAGTTCAATGTGTTTATATAATACAAAATTTTAACCTAACCCTAGTCGCTTTTTTTTCTTAGTTTCTATTATCTTCATCTCTTCTCCAGTCTTCTTCACTCCATCTCGGTACCACCTCATATCACCGTAAAGTTACACATACAGAAGCATCCCCAGCCTAATTAAATCTGAATAGAACCTCAACGATTATCGAACGAAGATGAAGAACAATCATCAACAAAGCATCTGAAGAACAGTCACCCAGCTGAGAAGAACAACCACTTAACAAAGATTAAGAGTAATCACCTAACATGAACAAGATAAAGCCCAAGCCACGAGTTATTGATTGATTAATTTTGAGACGAAAAGGGTGAGTAACATTGAAATTAATAGAAGGATTTTCATTTTCCTTTTTGAATAAAGGGTTTTATCGTTTGCTTACGTTTTGATTGTTTTGGTATCATAAATTGAAATTGAAATTTGTAATTTTTGATAAGCATAAGATACAATTTTGTTTTCTTT
>NW_020625374.1:0-561 GCF_003573695.1 Papaver somniferum
TCCATAACGAGCAGGAGGAGACTCGCGTGGCTTACTACTCTCGGTAGGCCGCCAACCGCGGGGACCAGGAATCCAACCGTAAGCCCACGGACCAACTATTTCGATAACGGTGGCGTGCCACTCGTAGTCATGATCGCGCTTGATCCTCTCGCGCGCTGGGAAGAGTTTCCGATGACTAGACCCCTCCGTGCCAGGAACATACTTCAGCTTGGCATCGCTGACCTCATTTAACAGACGAATCTCGCCCCGAGGAGCAGCGAGATTCCGAAGGCTGACACTCCACGGCTTGCGGTTCCTGCTATTGACGTAATCACCGAAGGAGTTATTGAAATTCTCAGGAGCATACCATTCCTTCTCCGCGGGATTGGGGACGTAGCAAGTCATCGACGTCTCCCCCTTACTCCGCAGATAGCACTCCTTCAGGGCGCGGAGATAATTCCCCGATAGTTGGGATACGGAACGGCTGTGAGTATTGGTGGAAGAGCCTTCACGACTAGCGAGCACGTCATAGTAGAAGGAATCACCTGATTTGTACAACGGCATCATAAGACCAGCTTCGAA
>NW_020625375.1:0-64699 GCF_003573695.1 Papaver somniferum
CAAGAAAATATGAAGGAAGTCAAATTTCACAATAGAAGAAGGATGAAAGACCATACAGAACTAATCCAAATCCTAACAAATTTCATCTATCTTGAATCAAATAGAAAGACAAAGCCAACACAAAAAGAAAGAGTTCATAAAAATGTTGAATTTTATATACGTTAACTCAAAAAAGTCTACACACTTCGTTATAAATCGGAAATTGATTTCTGAGACTAAATTGTAAACTAGATAAACTCATATTTAACAGAAAAAGTTTAAAAAATGTATTGTAATTACAATTAATATGTTCTAAGGCAATACGTCTAGTGAAAATTGCATTTCTATGTACGTTGATTCAAGAAAATATGAAGGAAGTCTAATTTCACAATACAAGAAGGATGAAAGACCATTCAGAACTAATCCAAATCCTAACAAATTTCATCTATCTTGAATCCAATAGAAATACAAAGCCAACACAAAAAGAAAGAGTTCATAAAAATGTTATATTTTATATACGTTAACTCAAAAAAGCCTACACACTTCGTTATAAGTCGAAATTGATTTATGAGACTAAATTGTAAACTAGATAAACTCATATTTAACAGAAAAAGTTTGAAAAATGTATTGTAATTACAATTAATATGTTCTAAGGCAATACGTCTAGTGAAAATTGCATTTCTATGTACGTTGATTCAAGAAAATATGAAGGAAGTCTAATTTCACAATACAAGAAGGATGAAAGACCAAGAAGAACTAATCCAAATCCTAACAAATTTCATCTATCTTGAATTAAATAGAAAGACAAAGCCAACACAAAAAGAAAGAGTTCATAAAAATGTTGAATTTTATATACATTAACTCAAAAAAGTCTACACATTTCGTTATAAGTCGGAAATTGATTTCTGAGACTAAATTGTAAACTAGATAAACTCATCTTTAAAAGAAAAAGTTTGAAAAATGTATTGTAATTACAATTAATATGTTCTAAGGCAATACGTCTAGTAAAAATTGCATTTCTATGTACGTTGATTCAAGAAAATATGAAGGAAGTCAAATTTCACAATAGAAGAAGGATGAATGACCATGCAAAACTAATCCAAATCCTAACAAATTTCATCTATCTTGAATCAAATAGAAAGACAAAGCCAACACAAAAAGAAAGAGTTCATAAAAATGTTGAGTTTAATATACGTTAACTCAAAAAAGCCTACACACTTCGTTATAAGTCGGAAATTGATTTCTGAGACTAAATTGTAAACTAGATAAACTCATCTTTAACAGAAAAAGTTTAAAAAATGTATTGTAATTACAATTAATATGTTCTAAGGCAATACGTCTAGTGAAAATTGCATTTCTATGTACGTTGATTCAAGAAAATATGAAGGAAGTCTAATTTCACAATAGAAGAAGGATGAAAGACCATTCAGAACTAATCCAAATCCTAACAAATTTCATCTATCTTGAATCAAATAGAAAGACAAAGCCAACACAAAAAGAAAGAGTTCATAAAAATGTTGAATTTTATATACGTCAACTCAAAAAAGTCTACACATTTCGTTATAAGTCGGAAATTGATTTCTGAGACTAAATTGTAAACTAGATAAACTCATTTTTAAAAGAAAAAGTTTGAAAAATGTATTGTAATTACAATTAATATGTTCTAAGGCAATACGTCTAGTAAAAATTGCATTTCTATGTACGTTGATTCAAGAAAATATGAAGGAAGTCAAATTTCACAATAGAAGAAGGATGAAAGACCGTGCAAAACTAATCCAAATCCTAACAAATTTCATCTATCTTGAATCAAATAGAAAGGCAAAGCAAACACAAAAAGAAAGAGTTCATAAAAATGTTGAGTTTAATATACGTTAACACAAAAAAGCCTACACACTTCGTTATAAGTCGGAAATTGATTTATGAGACTAAATTGTAAACTAGATAAACTCATATTTAACAGAAAAAGTTTAAAAAATGTATTGTAATTACAATTAATATGTTCTAAGGCAATACGTCTAGTGAAAATTGCAT
The DNA here is from genome assembly GCF_003573695.1 of Papaver somniferum. Classification (NCBI taxonomy): domain Eukaryota; kingdom Viridiplantae; phylum Streptophyta; class Magnoliopsida; order Ranunculales; family Papaveraceae; genus Papaver; species Papaver somniferum. The sequence continues at coordinate 2,011 of NW_020625375.1, forward strand.
TTCTATGTACGTTGATTCAAGAAAATATGAAGGAAGTCTAATTTCACAATACAAGAAGGATGAAAGACCATTCAGAACTAATCCAAATCCTAACAAATTTCATATATCTTGAATCCAATAGAAATACAAAGCCAACACAAAAAGAAAGAGTTCATAAAAATGTTATATTTTATATACGTTAACTCAAAAAAGTCTACACATTTGGTTATAAGTCGGAAATTAATTTCTGAGACTAAATTGTAAACTAGATAAACTCATCTTGAGCAGAAAAAGTTTGAAAAATGTATTGTAATTACAATTAATATGTTCTAAGGCAATACATCTAGTAAAAATTGCATTTCTATGTACGTTGATTCAAGAAAATATGAAGGAAGTCAAATTTCACAATAGAAGAAGGATGAAAGACCATGCAGAACTAATCCAAATTCTAACAAATTTCATCTATCTTGAATCAAATAGAAAGACAAATCCAACATAAAAAGAAAGAGTTCATAAAAATGTTGAATTTTATATACGTTAACTCAAAAAAGTCTACACTTTTCGTTATAAGTCGGAAATTGATTTCTGAGACTAAATTGTAAACTAGATAAACTCATCTTTAAAAGAAAAAGTTTGAAAAATGTATTGTAATTACAATTAATATGTTCTAAGGCAATACGTCTAGTAAAAATTGCATTTCTATGTACGTTGATTCAAGAAAATATGAAGGAAGTCAAATTTCACAATAGAAGAAGGATGAAAGACCGTGCAAAACTAATCCAAATCCTAACAAATTTCATCTATCTTGAATCAAATAGAAAGGCAAAGCAAACACAAAAAGAAAGAGTTCATAAAAATGTTGAGTTTAATATACGTTAACACAAAAAAGCCTACACACTTCGTTATAAGTCGAAATTGATTTATGAGACTAAATTGTAAACTAGATAAACTCATATTTAACAGAAAAAGTTTAAAAAATGTATTGTAATTACAATTAATATGTTCTAAGGCAATACGTCTAGTGAAAATTGCATTTCTATGTACGTTGATTCAAGAAAATATGAAGGAAGTCTAATTTCACAATACAAGAAGGATGAAAGACCATTCAGAACTAATCCAAATCCTAACAAATTTCATCTATCTTGAATCCAATAGAAATACAAAGCCAACACAAAAAGAAAGAGTTCATAAAAATGTTGAATTTTATATACATTAACTCAAAAAAGTCTACACATTTCGTTATAAGTCGGAAATTGATTTCTGAGACTAAATTGTAAACTAGATAAACTCATCTTTAAAAGAAAAAGTTTGAAAAATGTATTGTAATTACAATTAATATGTTCTAAGGCAATACGTCTAGTAAAAATTGCATTTCTATGTACGTTGATTCAAGAAAATATGAAGGAAGTCAAATTTCACAATAGAAGAAGGATGAAAGACCATGCAAAACTAATCCAAATCCTAACAAATTTCATCTATCTTGAATCAAATAGAAAGACAAAGCAAATACAAAAAGAAAGAGTTCATAAAATTTTTGAATTTTATATACGTTAACTCAAAAAAGTCTACACATTTCGTTATAAGTCGGAAATTGATTGCTGAGACTAAATTGTAAACTAGATAAACTCATCTTTAACACAAAAAGTTTGAAAAATGTATTTTAATCACAAATATTATGTTTTAAGGCATTACGTCTAGTAAAAATTGCATTTCTATGTACGTTGATTCAAGAAAATATGAAGGGAGGAAAATTTCAACAACAGAAGAAGGATGAAAGACCAAGAAGAACAAATCCAAATCCAAACAAATTTCATCTATCTTGAATCAAATAGAAAGACAATGCCAACACAAAAAGAAAGAGTTCATAAAAATGTTGAATTTTATATATGTTAACTTAAAAAAGTCTACACACTTCGTTATAAGTCGGAAACTGATTTCTGAGACTAAATTGTAAACTAGATAACTAATCTTTAACAGAAAAAGTTTGAAAAATGTATTTTAATCACAAATATTATGTTCTAAGGCATTACGTCTAGTAAAAATTGCATTTCTATGTACGTTGATTCAAGAAAATATGAAGGGAGGAAAATTTCACAATAGAAGAAGGATGAAAGACCAAGAAGAACTAATCCAAATCCTAACAAATTTCATCTATCTTGAATCAAATAGAAAGACAATGCCAACACAAAAAGAAAGAGTTCATAAAAATGTTGAATTTTATATACGTTAACTTAAAAAAGTCTACACACTTCGTTATAAGTCGAAACTGATTTCTGAGACTAAATTGTAAACAAGATAAACTCATCTTTAACACAAAAAGATTGAAAAATGTATTTTAATCACAAATATTATGTTCTAAGGCATTACGTCTAGTAAAAATTGCATTTCTATGTACGTTGATTCAAGAAAATATGAAGGGAGGAAAATTTCACAATAGAAGAAGGATGAAAGACCAAGAAGAACTAATCCAAATCCTAACAAATTTCATCTATCTTGAATGAAATAGAAAGACAAAGCCAACATAAAAAGAAAGAGTTCATAAAAATGTTGAATTTTATATACGTTAAATAAAAAAAGTCTACACATTTCGTTATAAGTCGGAAATTGATTTCTGAGAATAAATTGTAAACTAGATAAACTCATCTTTAACACAAAAAGTTTTAAAAATGTATTGTAATTACAATTAATATGTTCTAAGGCAATACGTCTAGTAAAAATTGCATTTCTATGTACGTTGATTCAAGAAAATATGAAGGAAGTCAAATTTCACAATAGAAGAAGGATGAAAGACCATGCAGAATTAATCCAAATTCTAACAAATTTCATCTATCTTGAATCAAATAGAAAGACAAATCCAACACAAAAAGAAAGAGTTCATAAAAATATTGAATTTTATATACGTTAACTCAAAAAAGTCTACACATTTCGTTATAAGTCGGAAATTGATTTCTGAGACTAAATTATAAACTAGATAAACTCATATTTAACAGAAAAAGTTTGAAAAATGTATTGTAATTACAATTAATATGTTCTAAGGCAATACGTCTAGTGAAAATTGCATTTTTATGTACGTTGATTCAAGAAAATATGAAGGAAGTCAAATTTCACAATAGAAGAAGGATGAAAGACCATGCAGAACTAATCCAAATCCTAACAAATTTCATCTATCTTGAATCAAATAGAAAGACAAATCCAACACAAAAAAAAAGAGTTCATAAAATTGTTGAATTTTATATACGTTAACTCAAAAAAGTCTACACATTTCGTTATAAGTCGGAAATTGATTTCTGAGACAAAATTGTAAACTAGATAAACTCATCTTTAAAAGAAAAATTTTGAAAAATGTATTGTAATTATAATTAATATGTTCTTAGGCAATACGTCTAGTAAATATTGCATTTCTATGTACGTTGATTCAAGAAAATATGAAAGAAGTCTAATTTCACAATAGAAGAAGGATGAAAGACCATTCAGAACTAATCCAAATCATAACAAATTTCATCTATCTTGAATAAGATAGTAAGACAAAGCCAACACAAAAAGAAAGCGTTCATAAAAATGTTGAATTTTATATACTTTAACTCAAAAAAGTCTACACATTTTGTTATAAGTCGGAAATTGATTTCTGAGACTAAATTGTAAACTAGATAAACTCATCTTTAATATAAAAAGTTTGTAAATGTATTGTAATTACAATTATTAGTAAAAATTGCATTTCTATGTATGTCGATTCAAGAAAATATGAAGGAAGTCAAATTTCACAATAGAAGAAGGATGAAAGACCATGCAGAACTAATCCAAATCCTAACAAATTTCATCTATCTTGAATCAAATAGAAAGACAAATCCAACACAAAAAAAAAGAGTTCATAAAATTGTTGAATTTTATATACGTTAACTCAAAAAAGTCTACACATTTCGTTATAAGTCGGAAATTGATTTCTGAGACAAAATTGTAAACTAGATAAACTCATCTTTAAAAGAAAAATTTTGAAAAATGTATTGTAATTATAATTAATATGTTCTTAGGAAATACGTCTAGTAAATATTGCATTTCTATGTACGTTGATTCAAGAAAATATGAAAGAAGTCTAATTTCACAATAGAAGAAGGATGAAAGACAATTCAGAACTAATCCAAATCATAACAAATTTCATCTATCTTGAATAAGATAGTAAGACAAAGCCAACACAAAAAGAAAGCGTTCATAAAAATGTTGAATTTTATATACTTTAACTCAAAAAAGTCTACACATTTTGTTATAAGTCGGAAATTGATTTCTGAGACTAAATTGTAAACTAGATAACTCATCTTTAATATAAAAAGTTTGTAAATGTATTGTAATTACAATTATTAGTAAAAATTGCATTTCTATGTATGTCGATCCAAGAAAATATGAAGGAAGTCAAATTTCACAATAGAAGAAGGATGAAAGACCATACAGAACTAATCCAAATCCTAACAAATTTCATCTATCTTGAATCAAATAGAAAGACAAAGCCAACACAAAAAGAAAGAGTTCATAAAAATGTTGAATTTTATATACGTTAACTCAAAAAAGTCTACACACTTCGTTATAAATCGGAAATTGATTTCTGAGACTAAATTGTAAACTAGATAAACTCATATTTAACAGAAAAAGTTTAAAAAATGTATTGTAATTACAATTAATATGTTCTAAGGCAATACGTCTAGTGAAAATTGCATTTCTATGTACGTTGATTCAAGAAAATATGAAGGAAGTCTAATTTCACAATACAAGAAGGATGAAAGACCATTCAGAACTAATCCAAATCCTAACAAATTTCATCTATCTTGAATCCAATAGAAATACAAAGCCAACACAAAAAGAAAGAGTTCATAAAAATGTTATATTTTATATACGTTAACTCAAAAAAGTCTACACATTTGGTTATAAGTCGGAAATTAATTTCTGAGACTAAATTGTAAACTAGATAAACTCATCTTTAACAGAAAAAGTTTGAAAAATGTATTGTAATTACAATTAATATGTTCTAAGGCAATACATCTAGTAAAAATTGCATTTCTATGTACGTTGATTCAAGAAAATATGAAGGAAGTCAAATTTCACAATAGAAGAAATTTGAAGGACCATGCAGAACTAATCCAAATCCTAACAAATTTCATCTATCTTGAATCAAATAGAAAGACAAAGCCAACACAAAAAGAAAGAGTTCATAAAAATGTTGAATTTAATATACGTTAACTCAAAAAAGTCTACACACTTCGTTATAAGTCGGAATTTCTGAGACTAAATTGTAAACTAGATAAACTCATCTTTAACTGAAAAAGTTTGAAAAATGTATTGTAATCACAAATAATATGTTCTAAGGCATTACGTCTACTAAAAATTGCATTTCTATGTACGTTGTTTCAAGAAAATATGAAGGAAGTCAAATTTCACAATAGAAGAAAGATGAAAGATCATGCAGAACTAATCCAAATCCTAAAAAATTTCATCTATCTTGAATCAAATAGAAAGACAAAGCCAACATAAAAAGAAAGAGTTCATAAAAATGTTGAATTTTATATACATTAACTCAAAAAAGTCTACACATTTCGTTATAAGTCGGAAATTGATTTCTGAGACTAAATTGTAAACTAGATAAACTCATCTTTAAAAGAAAAAGTTTGAAAAATGTATTGTAATTACAATTAATACGTTCTAAGGCAATACTTCCAGTAAAAATTGCATTTCTATGTGCGTTGATTCAAGAAAATATGAAGGAAGTCAAATTTCACAATAGAAGAAGGTTGAAAGACCAAGCAGAACTAATCCAAATCCTAACAAATTTCATCTATCTTGAATCAGATTGAAAGACAAAGCCAATACAAAAATAAAGAGTTCATAAATATGTTGAACTTTATATACGTTAACTCAAAATAGTCTACACACTTCGTTATAAGTCGGAAGTTGATTTCTGAGACTAAATTGTATACTAGATGAATTCATCTTTAACAGAAAAAGTTTGAAAAATATATCGTTATTACAATTAATATGTTCCAAGGTAATACCTCTAATAAAAATTTCATTTCTATGTACGTTGATTTAAGAAAATATCAAGGAAGTCAAATTTCACAATAGAAGAAGGATGAAAGACCATGCAGAACTAATCCAAATCCTAACAAATTTCATCTATCTTGAATCAAATAGAAAGACAAAGCCAATACAAAAAGAAAGAGTTCTTAAAAATGTTGAATTTTATATACGTTAACTCAAACAAGTCTACACATTTCGTTATAAGTCGGAAATTGATTTCTGAGACTAAATTGTAAACTAGATAAACTCATCTTTAACAAAAAAAAGTTTGAAAAATGTATTGTAATTACAATTAATATGTTCTAAGGCAATACGTCTAGTAAAAATTGCATTTCTATGTACGTTGATTCAAGAAAATATGAAGGAAGTCAAATTTCACAATAGAAGAAGGATGAAAGACCATGCAGAACTAATCCAAATCCTAACAAATTTCATCTATCTTGAATCAAATAGAAAGACAAAGCCAATACAAAAAGAAAGAGTTCATAAAAATGTTGAATTTTATATACATTAACTCAAAAAAGTCTACACATTTCGTTATAAGTTGGAAATTGATTTCTGAGACTAAATTGTAAACTAGATAAACTCATCTTTAAAAGAAAAAGTTTGAAAAATGTATTGTAATTACAATTAATATGTTCTAAGGCAATACGTCTAGTAAAAATTGCATTTCTATGTACGTTGATTCAAGAAAATATGAAGGAAGTCAAATTTCACAATAGAAGAAGGTTGAAAGACCAAGCAGAACTAATCCAAATCCTAACAAATTTCATCTATCTTGAATCAGATTGAAAGACAAAGCCAATACAAAAATAAAGAGTTCATAAATATGTTGAACTTTATATACGTTAACTCAAAATAGTCTACACACTTCGTTATAAGTCGGAAGTTGATTTCTGAGACTAAATTTATACTAGATAAATTTATCTTTAACAGAAAAAGTTTGAAAAATATACCGTAATTACAATTAATATGTTCCAAGGTAATACCTCTAATAAAAATTCCATTTCTATGTACGTTGATTTAAGAAAATATCAAGGAAGTCAAATTTCACAATAGAAGAAGGATGAAAGACCATGCAGAACTAATCCAAATCCTAACAAATTTCATCTATCTTGAATCAAATAGAAAGACAAAGCCAACACAAAAAGAAAGAGTTCATAAAAATGTTGAATTTTATATAGTTAACTCAAAAAAGTCTACACATTTCGTTATAAGTCGGAAATTGATTTCTGAGACTAAATTGTAAACTAGATAAACTCATCTTTAACAGAAAAAGTTTGAAAAATGTATTGTAATTACAATTAATATGTTCTAAGGCAATACGTCTAGTAAAAATTACATTTCTATGTATGTGGATTCAAGAAAATATGAAGGAAGTCAAATTTCACAATAGAAGAAGGATGAAAGACCATACAGAACTAATCCAAATACCAACAAATTTCATCTATCTTGAATCTAACAGAAAGACAAATCCAACACAAAAAGAAAGAGTTCATAAAAACGTTGAATTTTATATACGTTAACTCAAAAAATTCTACAAATTTCGTTATAAGTCGGAAATCGATTTCTGAGACTAAATTGAAAACTAGATAAACTCATCTTTAACAGAAAAAGTTTGAAAAATGTATTGTAATTACAATTAATATGTTCTAAGGAAATACGTCTAGTAAAAAATGCATTTCTATGTACGGTGATTCATGAAAATATGAAGGAAGTCAAATTTCACAATAGAAGAAGGATGAAAGACCATGCAGAACTAATCCAAATCCTAAAAAATTTCATCTATCTGGAATCAAATAGAAAGACAAAACCAACACAAAAAGAAAGAGTTCATAAAAATGTTGAATTTTATATACGTTAACTCAAAAAAGTCTACACATTTCGTTATTAGTCGGAAATTGATTTCTGAGACTAAATTGTATACTAGATAAATTCATCTTTAACAGAAAAAGTTTGAAAATTATATTATAATTACAATTAATATGTTCTAAGGCAATACGTCTAGTAAAAATTGCATTTCTATGTACGTTGATTCAAGAAAATATGAAGGAAGTCAAATTTCACAATAGAAGAAGGATGAAAGACCATGCAAAACTAATCCAAATCCTAACAAATTTCATCTATCTTGAATCAAATAGAAAGACCAAGCCAACACAAAATGAAAAAGTTCATAAGAATGTTGAATTTTATATACGTTAACTCAAAAAAGTCTACACATTTCGTTATAAGTCGGAAATTGACTATTGAGACTAAATTGTAAACTAGATAAACTCATCTTTAACAGAAAAAGTTTGAAAAATTTATTGTAATTACAATTAATATGTTCAAAGGAAATACGTCTAGTAAAAATTGCATTTCTATGTACGTTGATTCAAGAAAATATGAAGGAAGTCAAATTTCACAATAGAAAAGGATAAAAGACCATACAAAACTAATCCAAATCCTAACAAATTTCATCTATCTTGAATCAGATAGAAAGACAAAGCCAATACAAAAATAAAGAGTTCATAAATATGTTGAACTTTATATACGTTAACTCAAAATAGTCTACACACTTCGTTATAAGTCGGAAGTTGATTTCTGAGACTAAATTGTATACTACATAAACTCATCTTTAAAAGAAAATGTTTGAAAAATGTATTGTAATTATAATTAATATGTTCTTAGGCAATATGTTTAGTAAAAAATTCATTTCTATGTACGTTGATTCAAGAAAATATGAACGAAGTCAAATTTCACAATAGAAGAAGGATGAAAGACCATGCAGAACTAATCCAAATCCTAACAAATTTCATCTATCTTGAATCAAATAGAAAGACAAAGCCAACACAACAAGAAAGAGTTCATAAAAATGTTGAATTTTATATACGTTAACTCAAAAAAGTCTACACATTTCGTTATAAGTCGGAAATTGATTTCTGAGACTAAATTGTAAACTAGATAAACTCATATTTAACAGAATAACTTTGAAAAATGTATTGTAATCACAAATAATATGTTCTAAGGCAATGCGTCTAGTAAAAATTGCATTTCTATGTACGTTGATTCAAGAAAATATGAAGGAAGTCAAATTTCACAATAGAAGAAGGATGAAAGACCATGCAGAACTAATCCAAATCCTAAAAAATTTCATCTATCTTGAATCAAATAGAAAGACAAAGCCAACATAAAAAGAAAGAGTTCATAAAAATGTTGAATTTAATATACGTTAACTCAAAAAAGTCTACACATTTCGTTATAAGTTGGAAATTGATTTCTGAGACTAAATTGTAAACTAGATAAACTCATCTTTAAAAGAAAAAGTTTGAAAAATGTATTGTAATTACAATTAATATGTTCTAAGGCAATACGTCTAGTAAAAATTGCATTTCTATGTACGTTGATTCAAGAAAATATGAAGGAAGTCAAATTTCACAATAGAAGAAGGATGAAACACCATGCAGAACTAATCCAAATCCTAACAAATTTCATCTATCTTGAAGAAAATAGAAAGACAAAGCCAACACAAAAACAAAGAGTTCATAAAAATGTTGAATTTAATATACGTTATCTCAAAAAAGTCTACACATTTCGTTATAAGTCGGAAATTGATTTTTGAGACTAAATTGTAAACTAGATAAACTCATCTTTAATAAAAAAAAAGTTTGAAAATGTATTGTAATTACAATTAATATGTTCTAAGGCAATATGTTTATTAAAATTGCATTTCTATGTACGTTGATTGAAGAAAATATGAAGGAAGTCAAATTTCACAATAGAAGAAGGATGAAAGACCAAGCAGAACTAACCCAAATCCTAACAAATTTCATCTATCTTGAATCAAATAAAAAGACAAAGCCAACACAAAAAGAAAGAGTTCATAAAAATGTTGAATTTTATATACGTTAACTCAAAAAAGTCTACACATTTCGTTATAAGTCAGAAAATGATTTCTGAGACTAAATTGTAAACTAGATAAACTCATCTTTAACAGAAAAAGTTTGAAAAATGTATTTTAATTACAATTAATATGGTCTAAGGCAATACGTCTAGTAAAAATTGCATTTCTATGTACGTTGATTCAAGAAAATATGAAGGAAGTAAAATTTCACAATATAAGAAGGATGAAAGACCATGCAGAACTAATCCAAATCCTAACAAATTTCATCTATCTTGAATCAAATAGAAACACAAAGCCAACACAAAAAGAAAGAGTTTATAAAAATGTTGAATTTTATATACGTTAACTCAAAAAAGTCTACACATTTCGTTATAAGTCGGAAATTGATTTCTGAGACTAAATTGTAAACTAGATAAACTCATCTTTAACAGAAAAAGTTTGAAAAATGTATTGTAATTACAATTAATATGTTATAAGCCAATATGTCTAGTAAAAATTGCATTTCTATGTACGTTGATTCAAGAAAATATGAAGGAAGTCAAATTTCACAATAGAAGAAGGATGAAAGACCATGCAGAACTAACCCAAATCCTATCAAATTTCATCTATATTGAATCAAATAGAAAGACAAAGCCAACACAAAAAGAAAGAGTTCATAAAAATGTTGAATTTTATATACGTTAACTCAAAAAAGTCTAGACATTTCGTTATAAGTCGGAAATTGATTTCTGAGACTAAATTGTAAACTAGATAAACTCATCTTTAATAGAAAAAATTTGAAAATGTATTGTAATTACATTTAATAATAAAAATTGCATTTCTATGTACGTCGATTCAAGAAAATATGAAGGAAGTCAAATTTCACAATAGAAGAAGGATGAAAGACCATACAGAACTAATCCAAATCCTAACAAATTTCATCTATCTTGAATCAAATAGAAAGACAAAGCCAACACAAAAAGAAAGAGTTCATAAAAATGTTGAATTTTATATACGTTAACTCAAAAAAGTCTACACACTTCGTTATAAGTCGGAAATTGATTTCTGAGACTAAATTGTAAACTAGATAAACTCATCTTTGACAAAAAAAAGTTTGAAAAATGTATTGTAATTACAATTAATATGTTCTAAGGCAATCTGTCTAGTAAAAATTGCATTTCTATGTACGTTGATTCAAGAAAATATGAAGGAAGTCAAATTTCACAATAGAAGAAGGATTAAAGACCATGCAGAACTAACCCAAATCCTAACAAATTTTATCTATCTTGAATCAAATGGAAAGACAAAGCCAACACAAAAACAAATAGTTCATAAAAATGTTGAATTTAATATACGTTAACTCAAAAAAGTCTACGCATTTCGTTATAAGTCGGAAATTGATTTCTGAGACTAAATTTTAAACTAGATAAACTCATCTTTAACATAAAAATTTTGAAAAATGTATTGTAATTACAATTAATATGTTCTAAGGCAATACGTCTAGTAAAAATTGCATTTCTGTGTACGTTGATTTAAGAAAATATGAAGGAAGTCTAATTTCACAATAGAAGAAGGATGAATGACCATGCAAAACTAATCCAAATCCTAACAAATTTCATCTATATTGAATCAAATAGAAATACAAAGCCAACACAAAAAGAAAGAGTTCATAAAAATGTTGAATTTTATATACATTAACTCAAAAAAGTCTACACATTTCGTTATAAGTCGGAAATTGATTTCTGAGACTAAATTGTAAACTAGATAAACTCATCTTTAAAAGAAAAAGTTTGAAAAATGTATTGTAATTACAATTAATATGTTCTATGGCAATACGTCTAGTAAAAATTGCATTTCTATGTACGTTGATTCAAGAAAATATGAAGGAAGTCAAATTTCACAATAGAAGAAGGATGAAAGACCATGCAAAACTAATCCAAATCCTAACAAATTTCATCTATCTTGAATCAAATAGAAAGACAAAGCCAACACAAAAAGAAAGAGTTCATAAAAATGTTGAGTTTAATATACGTTAACTCAAAAAAGCCTACACACTTCGTTATAAGTCGGAAATTGATTTCTGAGACTAAATTGTAAACTAGATAAACTCATCTTTAACAGAAAAAGTTTAAAAAATGTATTGTAATTACAATTAATATGTTCTAAGGCAATACGTCTAGTGAAAATTGCATTTCTATGTACGTTGATTCAAGAAAATATGAAGGAAGTCTAATTTCACAATAGAAGAAGGATGAAAGACCATTCAGAACTAATCCAAATCCTAACAAATTTCATCTATCTTGAATCAAATAGAAAGACAAAGCCAACACAAAAAGAAAGAGTTCATAAAAATGTTGAATTTTATATACGTCAACTCAAAAAAGTCTACACATTTCGTTATAAGTCGGAAATTGATTTCTGAGACTAAATTGTAAACTAGATAAACTCATTTTTAAAAGAAAAAGTTTGAAAAATGTATTGTAATTACAATTAATATGTTCTAAGGCAATACGTCTAGTAAAAATTGCATTTCTATGTACGTTGATTCAAGAAAATATGAAGGAAGTCAAATTTCACAATAGAAGAAGGATGAAAGACCGTGCAAAACTAATCCAAATCCTAACAAATTTCATCTATCTTGAATCAAATAGAAAGGCAAAGCAAACACAAAAAGAAAGAGTTCATAAAAATGTTGAGTTTAATATACGTTAACACAAAAAAGCCTACACACTTCGTTATAAGTCGGAAATTGATTTATGAGACTAAATTGTAAACTAGATAAACTCATATTTAACAGAAAAAGTTTAAAAAATGTATTGTAATTACAATTAATATGTTCTAAGGCAATACGTCTAGTGAAAATTGCATTTCTATGTACGTTGATTCAAGAAAATATGAAGGAAGTCTAATTTCACAATACAAGAAGGATGAAAGACCATTCAGAACTAATCCAAATCCTAACAAATTTCATCTATCTTGAATCCAATAGAAATACAAAGCCAACACAAAAAGAAAGAGTTCATAAAAATGTTATATTTTATATACGTTAACTCAAAAAAGTCTACACATTTGGTTATAAGTCGGAAATTAATTTCTGAGACTAAATTGTAAACTAGATAAACTCATCTTGAGCAGAAAAAGTTTGAAAAATGTATTGTAATTACAATTAATATGTTCTAAGGCAATACATCTAGTAAAAATTGCATTTCTATGTACGTTGATTCAAGAAAATATGAAGGAAGTCAAATTTCACAATAGAAGAAGGATGAAAGACCATGCAGAACTAATCCAAATTCTAACAAATTTCATCTATCTTGAATCAAATAGAAAGACAAATCCAACATAAAAAGAAAGAGTTCATAAAAATGTTGAATTTTATATACGTTAACTCAAAAAAGTCTACACTTTTCGTTATAAGTCGGAAATTGATTTCTGAGACTAAATTGTAAACTAGATAAACTCATCTTTAAAAGAAAAAGTTTGAAAAATGTATTGTAATTACAATTAATATGTTCTAAGGCAATACGTCTAGTAAAAATTGCATTTCTATGTACGTTGATTCAAGAAAATATGAAGGAAGTCAAATTTCACAATAGAAGAAGGATGAAAGACCGTGCAAAACTAATCCAAATCCTAACAAATTTCATCTATCTTGAATCAAATAGAAAGGCAAAGCAAACACAAAAAGAAAGAGTTCATAAAAATGTTGAGTTTAATATACGTTAACACAAAAAAGCCTACACACTTCGTTATAAGTCGAAATTGATTTATGAGACTAAATTGTAAACTAGATAAACTCATATTTAACAGAAAAAGTTTAAAAAATGTATTGTAATTACAATTAATATGTTCTAAGGCAATACGTCTAGTGAAAATTGCATTTCTATGTACGTTGATTCAAGAAAATATGAAGGAAGTCTAATTTCACAATACAAGAAGGATGAAAGACCATTCAGAACTAATCCAAATCCTAACAAATTTCATCTATCTTGAATCCAATAGAAATACAAAGCCAACACAAAAAGAAAGAGTTCATAAAAATGTTGAATTTTATATACATTAACTCAAAAAAGTCTACACATTTCGTTATAAGTCGGAAATTGATTTCTGAGACTAAATTGTAAACTAGATAAACTCATCTTTAAAAGAAAAAGTTTGAAAAATGTATTGTAATTACAATTAATATGTTCTAAGGCAATACGTCTAGTAAAAATTGCATTTCTATGTACGTTGATTCAAGAAAATATGAAGGAAGTCAAATTTCACAATAGAAGAAGGATGAAAGACCATGCAAAACTAATCCAAATCCTAACAAATTTCATCTATCTTGAATCAAATAGAAAGACAAAGCCAACACAAAAAGAAAGAGTTCATAAAAATGTTGAGTTTAATATACGTTAACTCAAAAAAGCCTACACACTTCGTTATAAGTCGGAAATTGATTTCTGAGACTAAATTGTAAACTAGATAAACTCATCTTTAACAAAAAAAGTTTAAAAAATGTTTTGTAATTACAATTAATATGTTCTAAGGCAATACGTCTAGTGAAAATTGCATTTCTATGTACGTCGATTCAAGAAAATATGAAGGAAGTCTAATTTCACAATAGAAGAAGGATGAAAGACCATTCAGAACTAATCCAAATCCTAACAAATTTCATCTATCTTGAATCAAATAGAAAGACAAAGCCAACACAAAAAGAAAGAGTTCATAAAAATGTTGAATTTTATATACGTCAACTCAAAAAAGTCTACACATTTCGTTATAAGTCGGAAATTGATTTCTGAGACTAAATTGTAAACTAGATAAACTCATCTTTAAAAGAAAAAGTTTGAAAAATGTATTGTAATTACAATTAATATGTTCTAAGGCAATACGTCTAGTAAAAATTGCATTTCTATGTACGTTGATTCAAGAAAATATGAAGGAAGTCAAATTTCACAATAGAAAAGGATGAAAGACCATGCAAAGCTAATCCAAATCCTAACAAATTTCATCTATCTTGAATCAAATAGAAAGACAAAGCCAACACAAAAAGAAAGAGTTCATAAAAATGTTGAATTTTATATATGTTAACTCAAAAAAGTCTACACATTTCGTTATAAGTCGGAAATTGATTTCTGAGACTAAATTGTAAACTAGATAAACTCATCTTTAACAGAAAAAGTTTGAAAAATGTATTGTAGTTACAATTAATATGTTTTAAGGCAATACGTCTAGTAAAAATTGCATTTCTATGTACGTTGATTCAAGAAAATATGAAGGAAGTCTAATTTCACAATAGAAGAAGCATGAAAGACCATGCATAACTAATCCAAATCCTAACAAATTTCATCTATCTTGAATCCAATAGAAAGACAAAGCCAACACAAAAAGAAAGAGTTCATAAAAATATTGAATTTTATATACGTTAACTCAAAAAAGTCTACACAATTCGTTATAAGTCTGAAATTGATTTATGTGACTAAATTGTAAACTAGATAAACTCATCTTTAACAGAAAAAGTTTGAAAAATGTATTGTAATTACAATTAATATGTTCTAAGGCAATACGTCTAGTAAAAATTGCATTTCTATGTACGTTGATTCAAGAAAATATGAAGGAAGTCAAATTTCACAATAGAAGATGAAAGACCATGCAGAACTAATCCAAATCCTAACAAATTTCATCTATCTTGAATCAAATAGAAAGACAAAGCCAACACAAAAAGAAAGACTTCATAAAAATGTTGAATTTTATATACGTTAACTCAAAAAAGTCTACACATTTCGTTATTAGTCGGAAAATGATTTCTGAGACTAAATTGTAAACTAGATAAACTCATCTTTAACAGAAAAAGTTTGAAAAATGTATTGTAATTATAATTAATATGTTCTAAGGCAATACGTCTAGTAAAAATTGCATTTCTATGTACGTTGATTCAAGAACATATGAAGGAAGTCAAATTTCACAATAGAAGAAGGATGAAAGACCATGAAGAATTAATCCAAATCCTAACAAATTTCATCTATCTTGAATCAAATAGAAAGACAAAGCCAACACAAAAAGAAAGAGTTCATAAAAATGTTGATTTTATATACTTTAACTCAGAAAAGTCTAGACATTTCGTTATAAGTCGGAAATTGATTTCTGAGACTAAATTGTAAACCAGATAAAATCATCTTTAATATAAAAAGTTTGAAAATGTATTGTAATTACAATTAATAGTAAAAATTGCATTTCTATGTACGTCGATTCAAGAAAATATGAAGGAAGTCAAATTTCACAATAGAAGAAGGATGAAAGACCATACAGAACTAATCCAAATCCTAACAAATTTCATCTATCTTGAATCAAATAGAAAGACAAAGCCAACACAAAAAGAAAGAGTTCATAAAAATGTTGAATTTTATATACGTTAACTCAAAAAAGTCTACACACTTCGTTATAAATCGGAAATTGATTTCTGAGACTAAATTGTAAACTAGATAAACTCATATTTAACAGAAAAAGTTTAAAAAATGTATTGTAATTACAATTAATATGTTCTAAGGCAATACGTCTAGTGAAAATTGCATTTCTATGTACGTTGATTCAAGAAAATATGAAGGAAGTCTAATTTCACAATACAAGAAGGATGAAAGACCATTCAGAACTAATCCAAATCCTAACAAATTTCATCTATCTTGAATCCAATAGAAATACAAAGCCAACACAAAAAGAAAGAGTTCATAAAAATGTTATATTTTATATACGTTAACTCAAAAAAGTCTACACATTTGGTTATAAGTCGGAAATTAATTTCTGAGACTAAATTGTAAACTAGATAAACTCATCTTTAACAGAAAAAGTTTGAAAAATGTATTGTAATTACAATTAATATGTTCTAAGGCAATACATCTAGTAAAAATTGCATTTCTATGTACGTTGATTCAAGAAAATATGAAGGAAGTCAAATTTCACAATAGAAGAAGAATGAAAGACCATGCAGAACTAATCCAAATCCTAACAAATTTCATCTATCTTGAATCAAATAGAAAGACAAATCCAACAAAAAAAGAAAGAGTTCATAAAAATGTTAAAATTTACATACGTTAACTCAAAAAAGTCTACACATTTCGTTATAAGTCGGAAATTGATTTATGAGACTAAATTATAAACTAGATAAACTCATCTTTAACAGAAAAAGTTTGAAAAATTTATTGTAATTACAATTAATATGTTCTAAGGCAATACGTCTAGTGAAAATTGCATTTCTATGTACGTTGATTCAAGAAACTATGAAGGAAGTCAAATGTCACAATAGAAGAAGGATGAAAGACCATGCAGAACTAATCCAAATCCTAACAAATTTCATCTATCTTGAATCAAATAGAAAGACAAATCCAACACAAAAAAAAAGAGTTCATAAAATTGTTGAATTTTATATACGTTAACTCAAAAAAGTCTACACATTTCGTTATAAGTCGGAAATTGATTTCTGAGACAAAATTGTAAACTAGATAAACTCATCTTTAAAAGAAAAATTTTGAAAAATGTATTGTAATTATAATTAATATGTTCTTAGGCAATACGTCTAGTAAATATTGCATTTCTATGTACGTTGATTCAAGAAAATATGAAAGAAGTCTAATTTCACAATAGAAGAAGGATGAAAGACCATTCAGAACTAATCCAAATCATAACAAATTTCATCTATCTTGAATAAGATAGTAAGACAAAGCCAACACAAAAAGAAAGCGTTCATAAAAATGTTGAATTTTATATACTTTAACTCAAAAAAGTCTACACATTTTGTTATAAGTCGGAAATTGATTTCTGAGACTAAATTGTAAACTAGATAAACTCATCTTTAATATAAAAAGTTTGTAAATGTATTGTAATTACAATTATTAGTAAAAATTGCATTTCTATGTATGTCGATTCAAGAAAATATGAAGGAAGTCAAATTTCACAATAGAAGAAGGATGAAAGACCATGCAAAACTAATCCAAATCCTAACAAATTTCATCTATCTTGAATCAAATAGAAAGACAAAGCCAACACAAAAAGAAAGAGTTCATAAAAATGTTGAGTTTAATATACGTTAACTCAAAAAAGCCTACACACTTCGTTATAAGTCGGAAATTGATTTCTGAGACTAAATTGTAAACTAGATAAACTCATCTTTAACAGAAAAAGTTTAAAAAATGTATTGTAATTACAATTAATATGTTCTAAGGCAATACGTCTAGTGAAAATTGCATTTCTATGTACGTTGATTCAAGAAAATATGAAGGAAGTCTAATTTCACAATAGAAGAAGGATGAAAGACCATTCAGAACTAATCCAAATCATAACAAATTTCATCTATCTTGAATAAGATAGTAAGACAAAGCCAACACAAAAAGAAAGCGTTCATAAAAATGTTGAATTTTATATACTTTAACTCAAAAAAGTCTACACATTTTGTTATAAGTCGGAAATTGATTTCTGAGACTAAACTGTAAACTAGATAGACTCATCTTTAATATAAAAAGTTTGTAAATGTATTGTAATTACAATTATTAGTAAAAATTGCATTTCTATGTATGTCGATTTAAGAAAATATGAAGGAAGTCAAATTTCACAATAGAAGAAGGATGAAAGACCATACAGAACTAATCCAAATCCTAACAAATTTCATCTATCTTGAATCAAATTGAAAGACAAAGCCAACACAAAAAGAAAGAGTTCATAAAAATGTTGAATTTTATATACGTTAACTCAAAAAAGTCTACACACTTCGTTATAAGTCGGAAATTGATTTCTGAGACTAAATTGTAAACTAGATAAACTCATCTTTGACAAAAAAAAGTTTGAAAAATGTATTGTAATTACAATTAATATGTTCTAAGGCAATCTGTCTAGTAAAAAATTGCATTTCTATGTACGTTGATTCAAGAAACTATGAAGGAAGTCAAATTTCACAATAGAAGAAGGATTAAAGACCATGCAGAACTAACCCAAATCCTAACAAATTTTATCTATCTTGAATCAAATGGAAAGACAAAGCCAACACAAAAACAAATAGTTCATAAAAATGTTGAATTTAATATACGTTAACTCAAAAAAGTCTACACATTTGGTTATAAGTCGGAAATTGATTTCTGAGACTAAATTGTTAACTAGATAAACTCATCTTTAACAGAAAAAGTTTGAAAAATGTATTGTAATTACAATTAATATGTTCTAAGGCAATACGTCTAGTAAAAATTGCATTTCTATGTACGTTGATTCAAGAAAATATGAAGGAAGTCAAATTTCACAATAGAAGAAGGATGAAAGACCATGCAGAATTAATCCAAATTCTAACAAATTTCATCTATCTTGAATCAAATAGAAAGACAAATCCAACACAAAAAGAAAGAGTTCATAAAAATATTGAATTTTATATACGTTAACTCAAAAAAGTCTACACATTTCGTTATAAGTCGGAAATTGATTTCTGAGACTAAATTATAAACTAGATAAACTCATATTTAACAGAAAAAGTTTGAAAAATGTATTGTAATTACAATTAATATGTTCTAAGGCAATACGTCTAGTGAAAATTGCATTTTTATGTACGTTGATTCAAGAAAATATGAAGGAAGTCAAATTTCACAATAGAAGAAGGATGAAAGACCATGCAGAACTAATCCAAATCCTAACAAATTTCATCTATCTTGAATCATATAGAAAGACAAATCCAACACAAAAAGAAAGAGTTCATAAAATTGTTGAATTTTATATACGTTAACTCAAAAAAGTCTACACATTTCGTTATAAGTAGGAAATTGATTTCTGAGACTAAATTGTGAATTAGATAAACTCATCTTTAAAAGATAAATTTGGAAAAATGTATTGTAATTATAATTAATATGTTCTTAGGCAATACGTCTAGTAAAAATTGCATTTCTATGTACGTTGATTCAAGAAAATATGAAAGAAGTCTAATTTCACAATAGAAGAAGGATGAAAGACCATTCAGAACAAATCCAAATCATAACAAATTTCATCTATCTTGAATCAGATAGAAAGACAAAGCCAACACAAAAAGAAAGCGTTCATAAAAATGTTGAATTTTATATACGTTAACTCAAAAAAGTCTACACATTTCGTTATAAGTCGGAAATTGATTTCTGAGACTAAATTGTAAACTAGATAA
Organism: Papaver somniferum; assembly: GCF_003573695.1. NCBI lineage: Eukaryota > Viridiplantae > Streptophyta > Magnoliopsida > Ranunculales > Papaveraceae > Papaver > Papaver somniferum. The sequence goes on from NW_020625375.1 coordinate 22,059, forward strand.
ACTCATCTTTAATATAAAAAGTTTGTAAATGTATTGTAATTACAATTATTAGTAAAAATTGCATTTCTATGTACGTCGATTCAAGAAAATATGAAGGAAGTCAAATTTCACAATAGAAGAAGGATGAAAGACCATACAGAACTAATCCAAATCCTAACAAATTTCATCTATCTTGAATCAAATAGAAAGACAAAGCCAACACAAAAAGAAAGAGTTCATAAAAATGTTGAATTTTATATACGTTATCTCAAAAAAGTCTACACACTTCGTTATAAGTCGGAAATTGATTTCTGAGACTAAATTGTAAACTAGATAAACTCATCTTTGACAAAAAAAAGTTTGAAAAATGTATTGTAATTACAATTAATATGTTCTAAGGCAATCTGTCTAGTAAAAATTGCATTTCTATGTACGTTGATTCAAGAAAATATGAAGGAAGTCAAATTTCACAATAGAAGAAGGATGAAAGACCATGCAGAACTAACCCAAATCCTAACAAATTTTATCTATCTTGAATCAAATGGAAAGACAAAGCCAACACAAAAACAAATAGTTCATAAAAATGTTGAATTTAATATACGTTAACTCAAAAAAGTCTACACATTTCGTTATAAGTCGGAAATTGATTTCTGAGACTAAATTGTAAACTAGATAAACTCATCTTTAACAGAAAAAGTTTGAAAAATGTATTGTTATTACAATTAATATGTTCTAAGGCAATACGTCTAGTAAAAATTGCATTTCTATGTACGTTGATTCAAGAAACTATGAAGGAAGTCAAATTTCACAATAGAAGAAGGATGAAAGACCATGCATAACTAATCCAAATCCTAACAAATTTCATCTATCTTGAATCCAATAGAAATACAAAGCCAACACAAAAAGAAAGAGTTCATAAAAATGTTGAATTTTATATACGTTAACTCAAAAAAGTCTACACATTTGGTTATAAGTCAGAAATTGATTTCTGAGACTAAATTGTAAACTAGATAAACTCATCTTTAACAGAAAAAGTTTGAAAAATGTATTGTAATTACAATTAATATGTTCTAAGGCAATACGTCTAGTAAAAATTGAATTTCTATGTACGTTGATTCAAGAAAATATGAAGGAAGTCAAATTTCACAATAGAAGAAGGATGAAAGACCATGCAGAATTAATCCAAATTCTAACAAATTTCATCTATCTTGAATCAAATAGAAAGACAAATCCAACATAAAAAGAAAGAGTTCATAAAAATGTTGAATTTTATATACGTTAACTCAAAAAAGTCTACACATTTTGTTATAAGTCGGAAATTGATTTCTGAGACTAAATTATAAACTAGATAAACTCATATTTAACAGAAAAAGTTTGAAAAATGTATTGTAATTACAATTAATATGTTCTAAGGCAATACGTCTAGTGAAAATTGCATTTTTATGTACGTTGATTCAAGAAAATATGAAGGAAGTCAAATTTCACAATAGAAGAAGGATGAAAGACCATGCAGAACTAATCTAAATCCTAACAAATTTCATCTATCTTGAATCATATAGAAAGACAAATCCAACACAAAAAGAAAGAGTTCATAAAATTGTTGAATTTTATATACGTTAACTCAAAAAAGTCTACACATTTCGTTATAAGTAGGAAATTGATTTCTGAGACTAAATTGTGAACTAGATAAACTCATCTTTAAAATAAAAATTTTGAAAAATGTATTGTAATTATAATTAATATGTTCTAAGGCAATACGTCTAGTAAAAATTGCATTTCTATGTACGTTGATTCAAGAAAATATGAAGGAAGTCAAATTTCACAATAGAAGAAGGATGAAAGACCATGCATAACTAATCCAAATCCTAACAAATTTCATCTATCTTGAATCCAATAGAAATACAAAGCCAACACAAAAAGAAAGAGTTCATAAAAATGTTGAATTTTATATACGTTAACTCAAAAAAGTCTAAACATTTAGTTATAAGTCGGAAATTGATTTCTGAGACTAAATTGTAAACTAGATAAACTCATCTTTAACAGAAAAAGTTTGAAAAATGTATTGTAATTACAATTAATATGTTCTAAGGCAATACGTCTAGTAAAAATTGCATTTCTATGTACGTTGATTCAAGAAAATATGAAGGAAGTCAAATTTCACAATAGAAGAAGGATGAAAGACCATGCAGAACTAATCCAAATTCTAATAAATTTCATCTATCTTGAATCAAATAGAACGACAAATCCAACACAAAAAGAAAGAGTTCACAAAAATGTTGAATTTTATATATGTTAACTCAAAAAAGTCTACACATTTCGTTATAAGTCGGAAATTGATTTCTGAGACTAAATTATAAACTAGATAAACTCATATTCAACAGAAAAGGTTTGAAAAATGTATTGTAATTACAATTAATATGTTTTAAGGCAATACATCTAGTGAAAATTGCATTTTTATGTGCGTTGATTCAAGAAAATATGAAGGAAGTCAAATTTCACAATAGAAGAAGGATGAAAGACCATGCAGAACTAATCCAAATCCTAACAAATTTCATCTATCTTGAATCAAATAGAAAGACAAATCCAACACAAAAAGAAAGGGTTCGTAAAATTGTTGAATTTTATATACGTTAACTCAAAAAAGTCTGCACATTTCGTTATAAGTCGGAAATTGATTTCTGAGACTAAATTGTGAACTAGATAAACTCATCTTTAAAAGAAAAATTTTGAAAAATGTATTGTAATTATAACTAAAATGTTCTTAGGCAATACGTCTAGTAAAAATTGCATTTCTATGTACGTTGATTCAAGAAAATATGAAGGAAGTCTAATTTCACAATAGAAGAAGGATGAAAGACTATGCAGAACTAATCCAAATCCTAACAAATTTCATCTATCTTGAATCAGATAGAAAGACAAAGCCAACACAAAAAGAAAGAGTTCATAAAAATGTTGAATTTTATATACATTAACTCAAAAAAGTCTACACATTTCGTTATAAGTCGGAAATTGATTTCTGAGACTAAATTATAAACTAGATAAACTCATGTTTAACAGAAAAAGTTTTAAAAATGTATGGTAATTACAATTAATATGTTCTAAGGCAATACGTCTAGTGAAAATTGCATTTCTATGTACGTTGATTCAAGAAAATATGAAGGAAGTCAAATTTCACAATAGAAGAAGGATGAAAGACCATGCATAACTAATCCAAATCCTAACAAATTTCATCTATCTTGAATCAGATAGAAAGACAAAGCCAACACAAAAAGAAAGAGTTCATAAAAATGTTGAATTTTATATACGTTAACTCAAAAAAGTCTACACATTTCGTTATAAGTTGGAAATTGATTTCTGAGACTAAATTGTAAACTAGATAAACTCATCTTTAACAGAAAAAGTTTGAAAAATGTATTGTAATTACAATTAATATGTTCTAAGGCAATACGTCTAGTAAAAATTGCATTTCTATGTACGTTGATTCAAGAAAATATGAAGGAAGTCAAATTTCACAAAAGAAGAAGGATTAAAGACCATGCAGAACTAATCCAAATCCTAACAAATTTCATCTATCTTGAATCAAATAGAAAGACAAAGCCAACACAAGAAGAAAGAGTTCATAAAAATGTTGAATTTTATATACGTTAACTCAAAAAAGTCTACACATTTTGTTATAAGTCGGAAATTAATTTCTGAGACTAAATTGTAAACTATATAAACTCATCTTTAACAGAAAAAGTTTGAAAAATGTATTGTAATTACAATTAATATGTTCTAAGGCAATACGTCTAGTAAAACTTGCATTTCTATGTACGTTGATTCAAGAAAATATGAAGGAAGTCAAATTTCACAATAGGAGAAAGATGAAAGACCATGCAGAACTAATCCAAATCCTAACAAATTTCATCTATCTTGAATCAAATAGAAAGACAAAGCCAATATAAAAAGAAAGAGTTCATTAAAATGCTGAATTTTATATACGTTAACTCAAAAAAGTCTATACATTTCGTTATAATTCGGAAATTGATTTCTGAGACTAAATTGTAAACTAGATAAACTCATCTTTAACAGAAAAAAGTTCGAAAAATGTATTGCAATTACAATTAATGTGTTCTAAGGCAATACGTCTAGTAAAAATTGCATTTCTATGTACGTTGATTCAAGAAAATATGAAGGAAGTCAAATTTAACAATAGAAGAAGGATGAAAGACCATGCAGAACTAATCCAAATCCTAACAAATTTCTTCTATCTTGAATCAAATAGAAAGACAAAGTTACACAAAAAGAAAGAGTTCATAAAAATGTTGAATTTTATATACATTAACTCGAAAAAGTCTACACATTTCTTTATAAGTCGGAAATTGATTTCTGAGACTAAATTGTAAACTAGATAAACTCATCTTTAACAGAAAAAGTTTGAAAAATGTATTGTAATTACAATTAATATGTTCTAAGGCAATACGTCTAGTAAAAATTGCATTTCTATGTACGTTGATTCAAGAAAATATGAAGGAAGTCAAATTTCACAATAGAAGAAAGATGAAAGACCATGCAGAACTAATCCAAATCCTAACAAATTTCATCTATCTTGAATCAAATAGAAAGACAAAGCCAATATAAAAAGAAAGAGTTCATTAAAATGCTGAATTTTATATACGTTAACTCAAAAAAGTCTACACATTTCGTTATAAGTCGAAAATTGATTTCTGAGACTAAATTGTAAACTAGATAAACTCATCTTTAACAGAAAAAGTTTGAAAAATGTATTGTAATTACAATTAATATGTTCTAAGGCAATACGTCTAGTAAAAATTGCATTTCTATGTACGTTGATTCAAGAAAATATGAAGGAAGTCGGATTTCACAATAAAAGAAGGATGAAAGACCATGCAGAACTAATCCAAATCCTAACAAATTTCATCATCTTGAATCAAATAGTCTTGAATCAAATAGAAAGACAAAGCCAACACAAAAAGAAAGAGTTCATAAAAATGTTGAATTTATATACTTTAACTCAAAAAAGTCCACACATTTCGTTATAAGTCGAAAATTGATTTCTGAGACTAAATTGTAAACTAGATAAACTCATCTTTAACAGAAAATGTTTGAAAAATGTATTGTAATTACAATTAATATGTTCTAAGGCAATACGTCTAGTAAAAATTGCATTTCTATGTACGTTGATTCAAGAAAATATGAAGGAAGTCAAATTTCACAATAGAAGAAAGATGAAAGGCCATGCAGAACTAATCCAAATCCTAACAAATTTCATCTATCTTGAATCAAATATAAAGACAAAGCCAACATAAAAAGAAAGAGTTCAAAAAAATATTTAATTTTATATACGTTAACTCAAAACAGTCTACACATTTCGTTATAAGTCGGAAATTGATTTCTGAGACTAAATTGTAAACTATATAAACTCATCTTTAACAGAAAAAGTTTGAAAAATGTATTGTAATTACAATTAATATGTTCTAAGGCAATACGTCTAGTAAAAATTGCATTTCTATGTACGTTGATTCAAGAAAATATGAAGGAAGTCAAATTTCACAATAGAAGAAAGATGAAAGACCTTGCAGAACTAATCCAAATCCTAACGAATTTCATATATCTTGAATCAAATAGAAAGACAAAGCCAATATAAAAAGAAAGAGTTCATTAAAATGCTGAATTTTATATACGTTAACTCAAAAAAGTCTACGCATTTCGTTATAAGTCGGAAATTGATTTCTGAGACTAAATTATAAACTAGATAAACTCATCTTTAACAGAAAAAGTTTGAAAAATGTATTGTAATTACAATTAATATGTTCTAAGGCAATACGTCTAGTAAAAATTGCATTTCTATGTACGTTGATTCAAGAAAATATGAAGGAAGTCAAATTTCACAATAGAAGAAGGATGAAAGACCATGCATAACTAATCCAAATCCTAAAAAATTTCATCTATCTTGAATCCAATAGAAAGACAAAGCCAACACAAAAAGAAAGAGTTCATAAAAATATTGAATTTTATATACGTTAACTCAAAAAAGTCTACACAATTCGTTATAAGTCGGAAATTGATTTCTGTGACTAAATTATAAACTAGATAAACTCATATTTAACAGAAAAAGTTTGAAAAATGTATCTTAATTACAATTAATATGTTCTAAGGCAATACGTCTAGTAAAAATTGCATTTCTATGTACTTTGATTCAAGAAAATATGAAGGAAGTCAAATTTCACAAAAGATATTAATTGTAATTAAGATACATTTTTCAAACTTTTTCTGTTAAATATGAGTTTATCTAGTTTATAATTTAGTCTCAGAAATCAATTTCCGACTTATAACGAAATGTCTAGAATTTTTTGAGTTAACGTATATAAAATTCAATATTTTTATGAACTCTTTCTTTTTTGACTTATTTGATTCAAGATAGATGAAATTTGTTAGGATTTGGATTAGTTCTGCATGGTCTTTCATCCTTCTTCTATTGTGAAATTCGACTTCCTTCATATTTTCTTGAATCAACGTACATAGAAATGCAATTTTTACTAGACGTACTGCCTTAGAACATATTAATTGTAATTACAATACATTTTTCAAACTTTTTCTGTTAAAGATGAATTTATCTAGTTTACAATTTAGTCCAGAAATCAATTTCCGACTTATAACGAATTGTGTAGACTTTTTTGAGTTAACGTATATAAAATTCAATATTTTTATGAACTCTTTCTTTTTGTGTTGGCTTTGTCTTTCTATTGGATTCAAGATAGATGAAATTTGTTAGGATTTTGATTAGTTATGCATGGTCTTTCATCCTTCTTCTATTGTGAAATTTGACTTCCTTCATATTTTCTTGAATCAACGTACATAGAAATGCAATTTTTACTAGACGTATTGCCTTAGAACATATTAATTGTAATTACAATACATTTTTCAAACTTTTTCTGTTAAAGATGAGTTTATCTAGTTTACCACTTAGTCTCAGAAATCAATTTCCGACTTATAACGAATTGTGTAGACTTTTTTGAGTTAACGTATATAAAATTCAATATTTTTATGAACTCTTTCTTTTTGTGTTGGCTTTGTCTTTCTATTTGATTCAATATAGATGAAATTTGTTAGGATTTGGATTAGTTCTGCATGGTCTTTCATCCTTCTTCTTTTGTGAAATTTGACTTCCTTCATATTTTCTTGAATCAAAGTACATAGAAATGCAATTTTTACTAGACGTATTGCCTTAGAACATATTAATTGTAATTAAGATACATTTTTCAAACTTTTTCTGTTAAATATGAGTTTATCTAGTTTATAATTTAGTCACAGAAATCAATTTCCGACTTATAACGAAATGTGTAGACTTTTTTGAGTTAACGTATATAAAATTCAATATTTTTATGAACTCTTTCTTTTTGTGTTGGCTTTGTCTTTCTATTGGATTCAAGATAGATGAAATTTTTTAGGATTTGGATTAGTTATGCATGGTCTTTCATCCTTCTTCTATTGTGAAATTTGACTTCCTTCATATTTTCTTGAATCAACGTACATAGAAATGCAATTTTTACTAGACGTATTGCCTTAGAACATATTAATTGTAATTACAATACATTTTTCAAACTTTTTTATATACGTTAACTCAAAAAAGTCTACACATTTCGTTATAAGTCGGAAATTGATTTCTGAGACTAAATTGTAAACTAGATAAACTCATCTTTAACAAAAAAAAGTTTGAAAAATGTATTGTAATTACAATTAATATGTTCTAAGGCAATACGTCTAGTAAAAATTGCATTTCTATGTACGTTGATTCAAGAAAATATGAAGGAAGTCAAATTTCACAATAGAAGAAGGATGAAAGACCATGCAGAACTAATCCAAATCCTAACAAATTTCATCTATCTTGAATCAAATAGAAAGACAAAGCCAATACAAAAAGAAAGAGTTCATAAAAATGTTGAATTTTATATACATTAACTCAAAAAAGTCTACACATTTCGTTATAAGTTGGAAATTGATTTCTGAGACTAAATTGTAAACTAGATAAACTCATCTTTAAAAGAAAAAGTTTGAAAAATGTATTGTAATTACAATTAATATGTTCTAAGGCAATACGTCTAGTAAAAATTGCATTTCTATGTACGTTGATTCAAGAAAATATGAAGGAAGTCAAATTTCACAATAGAAGAAGGTTGAAAGACCAAGCAGAACTAATCCAAATCCTAACAAATTTCATCTATCTTGAATCAGATTGAAAGACAAAGCCAATACAAAAATAAAGAGTTCATAAATATGTTGAACTTTATATACGTTAACTCAAAATAGTCTACACACTTCGTTATAAGTCGGAAGTTGATTTCTGAGACTAAATTGTATACTAGATGAATTCATCTTTAACAGAAAAAGTTTGAAAAATATATCGTTATTACAATTAATATGTTCCAAGGTAATACCTCTAATAAAAATTTCATTTCTATGTACGTTGATTTAAGAAAATATCAAGGAAGTCAAATTTCACAATAGAAGAAGGATGAAAGACCATGCAGAACTAATCCAAATCCTAACAAATTTCATCTATCTTGAATCAAATAGAAAGACAAAGCCAACACAAAAAGAAAGAGTTCATAAAAATGTTAAATTTTATATACGTTAACTCAAAAAAGTCTACACATTTCGTTATAAGTCGGAAATTGATTTCTGAGACTAAATTGTAAACTAGATAAACTCATCTTTAACAAAAAAAGTTTGAAAAATGTATTGTAATTACAATTAATATGTTCTAAGGCAATACGTCTAGTAAAAATTGCATTTCTATGTACGTTGATTCAAGAAAATATGAAGGAAGTCAAATTTCACAATAGAAGAAGGATGAAAGACCATGCAGAACTAATCCAAATCCTAACAAATTTCATCTATATTGAATCAAATAGAAAGACAAAGCCAACACAAAAAGAAAGAGTTCATAAAAATGTTGAATTTTATATACGTTAACTCAAAAAAGTCTACACATTTCGTTATAAGTCGGAAATTGATTTCTGAGAATAAATTGTAAACTAGATAAACTCATCTTTAACAGAAAAAGTTTGAAAAATGTATCTTAATTACAATTAATATGTTCTAAGGAAATACGTCTAGTAAAAATTGCATTTCTATGTACGTTGATTCAAGAAAATATGAAGTTAAATTTCACAATAGAAGAAGCATGAAAGACCATGCAGAACTAATCCAAATCCTAACAAATTTCATCTATCTTGAATCAAAAAGAAAAACAAATCCAACACAAAAAGAAAGAGTTCATAAAAATGTTGAATTTTATATACGTTAACTCAAAAAAGTCTACACATTTCGTTATAAGTCGGAAATTGATTTCTGAGACTAAATTATAAACTAGATAAACTCATATTTAACAGAAAAAGTTTGAAAAATGTATTGTAATTACAATTAATATGTTCTAAGGCAATACGTCTAGTGAAAATTGCATTTTTATGTACGTTGATTCAAGAAAATATGAAGGAAGTCAAATTTCACAATAGAAGAAGGATGAAAGACCATGCAGAACTAATCCAAATCCTAACAAATTTCATCTATCTTGAATCATATAGAAAGACAAATCCACCACAAAAAGAAAGAGTTCATAAAATTGTTGAATTTTATATACGTTAACTCAAAAAAGTCTAGACATATCGTTATAAGTAGGAAATTGATTTCTGAGACTAAATTGTGAACTAGATAAACTCATCTTTAAAATAAAAATTTTTAAAAATGTATTGTAATTATAATTAATATGTTCTAAGGCAATACGTCTAGTAAAAATTGCATTTCTATGTACGTTGATTCAAGAAAATATGAAGGAAGTCAAATTTCACAATAGAAGAAGGATGAAAGACCATGCAGAATTAATCCAAATTCTAACAAATTTCATCTATCTTGAATCAAATAGAAAGACAAATCCAACACAAAAAGAAAGAGTTCATAAAAATATTGAATTTTATATACGTTAACTCAAAAAAGTCTACACATTTCGTTATAAGTCGGAAATTGATTTCTGAGACTAAATTATAAACTAGATAAACTCATATTTAACAGAAAAAGTTTGAAAAATGTATTGTAATTACAATTAATATGTTCTAAGGCAATACGTCTAGTAAAAATTGAATTTCTATGTACGTTGATTCAAGAAAATATGAAGGAAGTCAAATTTCACAATAGAAGAAGGATGAAAGACCATGCAGAACTAATCCAAATCCTAACAAATTTCATCTATCTTGAATCATATAGAAAGACAAATCCAACACAAAAAGAAAGAGTTCATAAAAATGTTGAATTTTATATACGTTATCTCAAAAAAGTCTACACACTTCGTTATAAGTCGGAAATTGATTTCTGAGACTAAATTGTAAACTAGATAAACTCATCTTTGACAAAAAAAAGTTTGAAAAATGTATTGTAATTACAATTAATATGTTCTAAGGCAATCTGTCTAGTAAAAATTGCATTTCTATGTACGTTGATTCAAGAAAATATGAAGGAAGTCTAATTTCACAATAGAAGAAGGATGAAAGACTATGCAGAACTAATCCAAATCCTAACAAATTTCATCTATCTTGAATCAGATAGAAAGACAAAGCCAACACAAAAAGAAAGAGTTCATAAAAATGTTGAATTTTATATACGTTAACTCAAAAAAGTCTACACATTTCTTTATAAGTCGGAAATTGATTTCTGAGACTAAATTGTAAACTAGATAAACTCATCTTTAAAATGAAAATTTTGAAAAATGTATTGTAATTATAATTAATATGTTCTAAGGCAATACGTCTAGTAAAAATTGCATTTCTATGTACGTTGATTCAAGAAAATATGAAGGAAGTCAAATTTCACAATAGAAGAAGGATGAAAGACCATGCATAACTAATCCAAATCCTAACAAATTTCATCTATCTTGAATCCAATAGAAATACAAAGCCAACACAAAAACAAATAGTTCATAAAAATGTTGAATTTAATATACGTTAACTCAAAAAAGTCTAAACATTTAGTTATAAGTCGGAAATTGATTTCTGAGACTAAATTGTAAACTAGATAAACTCATCTTTAACAGAAAAAGTTTGAAAAATGTATTGTAATTACAATTAATATGTTCTAAGGCAATACGTCTAGTAAAAATTGCATTTCTATGTACGTTGATTCAAGAAAATATGAAGGAAGTCAAATTTCACAATAGAAGAAGGATGAAAGACCATGCAGAACTAATCCAAATTCTAATAAATTTCATCTATCTTGAATCAAATAGAACGACAAATCCAACACAAAAAGAAAGAGTTCACAAAAATGTTGAATTTTATATATGTTAACTCAAAAAAGTCTACACATTTCGTTATAAGTCGGAAATTGATTTCTGAGACTAAATTATAAACTAGATAAACTCATATTCAACAGAAAAGGTTTGAAAAATGTATTGTAATTACAATTAATATGTTTTAAGGCAATACATCTAGTGAAAATTGCATTTTTATGTGCGTTGATTCAAGAAAATATGAAGGAAGTCAAATTTCACAATAGAAGAAGGATGAAAGACCATGCAGAACTAATCCAAATCCTAACAAATTTCATCTATCTTGAATCAAATAGAAAGACAAATCCAACACAAAAAGAAAGGGTTCGTAAAATTGTTGAATTTTATATACGTTAACTCAAAAAAGTCTGCACATTTCGTTATAAGTCGGAAATTGATTTCTGAGACTAAATTGTGAACTAGATAAACTCATCTTTAAAAGAAAAATTTTGAAAAATGTATTGTAATTATAACTAAAATGTTCTTAGGCAATACGTCTAGTAAAAATTGCATTTCTATGTACGTTGATTCAAGAAAATATGAAGGAAGTCTAATTTCACAATAGAAGAAGGATGAAAGACTATGCAGAACTAATCCAAATCCTAACAAATTTCATCTATCTTGAATCAGATAGAAAGACAAAGCCAACACAAAAAGAAAGAGTTCATAAAAATGTTGAATTTTATATACATTAACTCAAAAAAGTCTACACATTTCGTTATAAGTCGGAAATTGATTTCTGAGACTAAATTATAAACTAGATAAACTCATGTTTAACAGAAAAAGTTTTAAAAATGTATGGTAATTACAATTAATATGTTCTAAGGCAATACGTCTAGTGAAAATTGCATTTCTATGTACGTTGATTCAAGAAAATATGAAGGAAGTCAAATTTCACAATAGAAGAAGGATGAAAGACCATGCATAACTAATCCAAATCCTAACAAATTTCATCTATCTTGAATCAGATAGAAAGACAAAGCCAACACAAAAAGAAAGAGTTCATAAAAATGTTGAATTTTATATACGTTAACTCAAAAAAGTCTACACATTTCGTTATAAGTTGGAAATTGATTTCTGAGACTAAATTGTAAACTAGATAAACTCATCTTTAACAGAAAAAGTTTGAAAAATGTATTGTAATTACAATTAATATGTTCTAAGGCAATACGTCTAGTAAAAATTGCATTTCTATGAACGTTGATTCAAGAAAATATGAAGGAAGTCAAATTTCACAATAGAAGAAGGATGAAAGACCATGAAGAATTAATCCAAATCCTAACAAATTTCATCTATCTTGAATCAAATAGAAAGACAAAGCCAACACAAAAAGAAAGAGTTCATAAAAATGTTGATTTTATATACTTTAACTCAGAAAATTCTAGACATTTCGTTATAAGTCGGAAATTGATTTCTGAGACTAAATTGTAAACCAGATAAAATCATCTTTAATATAAAAAGTTTGAAAATGTATTGTAATTACAATTAATAGTAAAAATTGCATTTCTATGTACGTCGATTCAAGAAAATATGAAGTAAGTCAAATTTCACAATAGAAGAAGGATGAAAGACCATACAGAACTAATCCAAATCCTAACAAATTTCATCTATCTTGAATCAAATAGAAAGACAAAGCCAACACAAAAAGAAAGAGTTCATAAAAATGTTGAATTTTATATACTTTAACTCAAAAAAGTCTAGACATTTCGTTATAAGTCGGAAATTGATTTCTGAGACTAAATTGTAAACTAGATAAACTCATCTTTAATATAAAAAGTTTGAAAATGTATTGTAATTACAATTAATAGTAAAAATTGCATTTCTATGTACGTCGATTCAAGAAAATATGAAGGAAGTCAAATTTCACAATAGAAGAAGGATGAAAGACCATACAGAACTAATCCAAATCCTAACAAATTTCATCTATCTTGAATCAAATAGAAAGACAAAGCCAACACAAAAAGAAAGAGTTCATAAAAATGTTGAATTTTATATACTTTAACTCAAAAAAGTCTACACATGTCGTTATAAGTCGGAAATTGATTTCTGAGACTAAATTGTAAACTAGATAAACTCATCTTTAACAGAAAAAGTTTGAAAAATGTATTGTAATTATAATTAATATGTACTTAGGCAATACGTCTAGTAAAAATTGCATTTCTATGTACGTTGATTCAAGAAAATATGAAGGAAGTCTAATTTCACAATAGAAGAAGGATGAAAGACCATGCAGAACTAATCCAAATCCTAACAAATTTCATCTATCTTGAATCAGATAGAAAGACAAAGCCAACACAAAAAGAAAGAGTTCATAAAAATGTTGAATTTTATATATAATTTTCGTTTATCGTCTAGAAACCAGTGGGTCTTTCTAGGAAAGAGAATGTCCGTTTTTTTTTTTCTTTTTGGCGATTTTGGAAAACCATATTTTTTCACGTTTAGGGTTTCAAGTTTTACGTTTTTGGATTATCAGAATCAATATGTTGATTCATGATGATTCATTCTTCAGTTAATATTCCTAGTAGCTCAAATCAGAATCATGATAAACCAGTTTCTTTTGCTGAAAAAGTTAGGGAACGTAAAACCCTAAACCCAACTTCAGTTGATATTTCCTTGTTACCAAACCCTACTCTTGTTGAAGGTGAGCCAGCTCTTGTCATTCCTAATGATTATTATCAGGAAGGGTGCAAACCATTTCAATATAGCTTCATAGCTAGGCTGGATGCTACAGGTTTAAAGTTTGTTGAGGTTCGAAAAATCCTTGAAAATCAATGGAAACTTAAGAATAGGTGTAAGTTTATACCTATGAGCAAAGGATTCTTTGTTATTATGTTATCTTCAGATTTGGACAAGGAGAAGATATGTGCTGAAAAGTGGTTTGTCAATCAACAAATTCTGAGGTTGATTGATTGGTACCCAGGTTTTAATCCTGATAAACAAAGAACGTCCCATGCTGCTGTTTGGGTACGTTTTCTTGGTCTCCCTATTGAGATATGGACTGAGAGATCATTACTTTCTATTGGGAAAATCCTTGGAACACCCATTGTGGTGGATCAAAGAACCCTAAATCTGGAATATGGTCATTTCGCAGCTGTTTTGGTGGATATAGACTTTGCAAAGCATATTCCTGAGCGCATCTCTATCACTGCTGGAGGTAAAAAAATTTGGCAATATGTTGATATACCAAATTCACCTAAATTCTGTTTATCTTGCAATATTATTGGGCATGTTGATGGTGAATGCAAAAGGAAGAACAACATGAAGACTGCTGGTAAGGAAAAACAGATTGTTCATAAACCTACAATCCAAGTTTGGCAAGCAAAATTAGCTAAACCTAATGCGGAGGAGGAGAAGTCTTTGAATCAGGTTAATATGGAGGATAATATGGTTGCTGTACGTTCACAATCTGCTCATGCAGAACACGCAAAAACGCAAGGGGCAACAAATACTCAATTTCAGTCCGACCAAAACTCTAAAGTTCAGTCCGTGTCTGAGTTGGAAACCCAGACAAGAGTCTTGAACAAACCAAACTTTGTGGCTGAATCTGGAATACAATCCGTGAGCAAACCAAATCCTATTGAAACTGTTGGGTCTCGTGAAACTGAAGATAATGCACGTACAGCTGCTCGTGAAACTGTTGGTGTCCAGTCTGTGTTAAAAAGCACCCCTACTGACGTTATTGATGAAGAAAATCAATTGGAAAAGGAGCTTGCTCAATCTTCTGTTGAGTTGCGTGAGGCTCAGATGAAGTTTATTCATTGTAAAAATAATATTGCAGCTAAGAAAGATAGAGCTTTACGTAAAAATCATGAAGACATGGCTGCACAGAGTTTTTATAAAGAAGAATGGACTGAAGTGAAAGGAAAGAAATCCCCTAACAAAGGTACTTTCTCTTTTACTCCTTTTGAGAATGATTATACTCCTTTTTCGGATGAGTTGATGCAAACTGAAGTTGTGGTTGAAAATAAATTTGGCGTTCTAGCATCTGAGTTAGGCCTTGATAAGGTTATTATTGAGGAGGAGGAGGAGGAACAAGTGGAATCTAGTGACTCAGATGTTAGTATGGGCTCTAAAAGTTGGGGTGAGGTTGATGCTGACATTTTAGCAAGGAAAAAAGCTAGGAAAGTTGCCAAACAGGCTGCTAAGATTATAGCAAAGCGTTCTTTACAACCTGATTCAAGTTTGTAATCTTCCCCTAGCAAGTCTATTGAGGAGTCTCCGAGCTCTAACACGGAAATTCAAGCGGGGTTGGTAGAAAAGAGGGAGCAAATGGAAAGAAAATCTCCTAGTAAGTTATCTCCTATTAAGCTTGTCCCTGGTAACTTTGCATCTGAGGATGAAGACGGAGAGTTTTATGAGGATGAAGATGAGGATGTCTTGGGTAATTATGCTTTTGATACGGATATTATGGATGGAATTTTTTCTAAGAGCAAATCGTATAGAGTTGGTAGCAGCAGAAGTAAATTGAAAGGAGTTGGCTATAGATATAGGTAGCTTCTTTTAGTTTTTCTTTGTTGTGGTTATGGCTTTTGTTATTTCCTAATCGTTATTTAGTCCCCTTTGGTTTATGGCGGTATGGAGAAGTGTGCTCCAAATTTGTAATTCGTGTAATTACGTTTTTTTTGCTTAATAAACCTTTTTGACCTAGCAAAAAAAAAATTGAATTTTATATACGTTAACTCAAAAAAGTCTACACACTTCGTTATAAGTCGGAAATTGATTTCTGAGACTAAATTGTAAACTAGATAAACTCATCTTTGACAAAAAAAAGTTTGAAAAATGTATTGTAATTACAATTAATATGTTCTAAGGCAATATGTCTAGTAAAAATTGCATTTCTATGTACGTTGATTCAAGAAAATATGAAGGAAGTCAAATTTCACAATAGAAGAAGGATGAAAGACCATGCAGAACTAACCCAAATCCTAACAAATTTTATCTATCTTGAATCAAATGGAAAGACAAAGCCAACACAAAAACAAAGAGTTCATAAAAATGTTGAATTTAATATACGTTAACTCAAAAAAGTCTACATATTTCGTTATAAGTCGGAAATTGATTTCTGAGACTAAATTGTAAACTAGATAAACTCATCTTTAACAGAAAAAGTTTGAAAAATGTATTGTAATTACAATTAATATGTTCTAAGGCAATACGTCTAGTAAAAATTGCATTTCTATGTACGTTGATTCAAGAAAATATGAAGGAAGTCAAATTTCACAATAGAAGAAGGATGAAAGACCATGATTAACTAATCCAAATCCTAACAAATTTCATCTATCTTGAATCCAATTGAAATACAAAGCCAACACAAAAAGAAAGAGTTCATAAGAATGTTGAATTTTATATACGTTAACTCAAAAAAGTCTACACATTTGGTTATAAGTCGGAAATTAATTTCTGAGACTAAATTGTAAACTAGATAAACTCATCTTTAACAGAAAAAGTTTGAAAAATGTATTGTAATTACAATTATTATGTTCTAAGGCAATACGTCTAGTAAAAATTGCATTTCTATGTACGTTGATTCAAGAAAATATGAAGGAAGTCAAATTTCACAATAGAAGAAGGATGAAAGACCATGCAGAACTAATCCAAATCCTAACAAATTTCATCTATCTTGAATCCAATAGAAATACAAAGCCAACACAAAAAGAAAGAGTTCATAAAAATGTTGAATTTTATATACGTTAACTCAAAAAAGTCTACACATTTGGTTATAAGTCGGAAATTGATTTCTGAGACTAAATTGTAAACTAGATAAACTCATCTTTAACATAAAAAGTTTGAAAAATGTATTGAAATCACAATTAATATGTTCTAAGGCAATACGTCTAGTAAAAATTGAATTTCTATGTACGTTGATTCAAGAAAATATGAAGGAAGTCAAATTTCACAATAGAAGAAGGATGAAAGACCATGCAGAATTAATCCAAATTCTAACAAATTTCATCTATCTTGAATCAAATAGAAAGACAAATCCAACACAAAAAGAAAGAGTTCATAAAAATGTTGAATTTTATATACGTTAACTCAAAAAAGTCTACACATTTCGTTATAAGTCGGAAATTGATTTCTGAGACTAAATTATAAACTAGATAAACTCATATTTAACAGAAAAAGTTTGAAAAATGTATTGTAATTACAATTAATATGTTCTAAGGCAATACGTCTAGTGAAAATTGCATTTTTATGTACGTTGATTCAAGAAAATATGAAGGAAGTCAAATTTCACAATAGAAGAAGGATGAAAGACCATGCAGAACTAATCCAAATCCTAACAAATTTCATCTATCTTGAATCATATAGAAAGACAAATCCACCACAAAAAGAAAGAGTTCATAAAATTGTTGAATTTTATATACGTTAACTCAAAAAAGTCTAGACATATCGTTATAAGTAGGAAATTGATTTCTGAGACTAAATTGTGAACTAGATAAACTCATCTTTAAAATAAAAATTTTGAAAAATGTATTGTAATTATAATTAATATGTTCTAAGGCAATACGTCTAGTAAAAATTGCATTTCTATGTACGTTGATTCAAGAAAATATGAAGGAAGTCAAATTTCACAATAGAAGAAGGATGAAAGACCATGCATAACTAATCCAAATCCTAACAAATTTCATCTATCTTGAATCCAATAGAAATACAAAGCCAACACAAAAAGAAAGAGTTCATAAAAATGTTGAATTTTATATACGTTAACTCAAAAAAAGTCTACACATTTGGTTATAAGTCGGAAATTGATTTCTGAGACTAAATTGTAAACTAGATAAACTCATCTTTAACAGAAAAAGTTTGAAAAATGTATTGTAATTACAATTAATATGTTCTAAGGCAATACGTCTAGTAAAAATTGCATTTCTATGTAAGTTGATTCAAAAAAATATGAAGGAAGTCAAATTTCACAATAGAAGAAGGATGAAAGACCATGCAGAACTAATCCAAATCCTAACAAATTTTCATCTATCTTGAATCAAATAGAAAGACAAAGCCAACACAAAAAGAAAGAGTTCATAAAAATGTTGAATTTTATATATGTTAACTCAAAAAAGTCTACACATTTCGTTATAAGTCGGAAATTGATTTCTGAGACTAAATTGTAAACTTGATAAACTCATCTTTAACAGAAAAAGTTTGAAAAATGTATTGTAATTACAATTAATATGTTTTAAGGCAATACGTCTAGTAAAAATTGCATTTCTATGTAAGTTGATTCAAGAAAATATGAAGGAAGTCAAATTTCACAATAGAAGAAGGATGAAAGACCATGCAGAATTAATCCAAATTCTAACAAATTTCATCTATCTTGAATCAAATAGAAAGACAAATCCAACACAAAAAGAAAGGGTTCATAAAATTGTTGAATTTTATATAGGTTAACTCAAAAAAGTCTGCACATTTCGTTATAAGTCGGAAATTGATTTCTGAGACTAAATTGTGAACTAAAGAAACTCATCTTTAAAAGAAAAATTTTGAAAAATGTATTGTAATTATAATTAATATGTTCTTAGGCAATACGTCTAGTAAAAATTGCATTTCTATGTACGTTGATTCAAGAAAATATGAAGGAAGTCTAATTTCACAATAGAAGAAGGATGAAAGGGAAGTCTAATTTCACAATAGAAGAAGGATGAAAGACCATGCAGAACTAATCCAAATCCTAACAAATTTCATCTATCTTGAATCAGATAGAAAGACAAAGCCAACACAAAAAGAAAGAGTTCATAAAAATGTTGAATTTTATATACGTTAACTCAAAAAAGTCTACACATTTCGTTATAAGTCGGAAATTCATTTCTGAGACTAAATTGTAAACTAGATAAACTCATCTTTTACAGAAAAGTTTGAAAAATGTATTGTAATTATAATTAATATGTTCTAAGGCAATACGTCTAGTAAAAATTGCATTTCTATGTAAGTTGATTCAAAAAAATATGAAGGAAGTCAAATTTCACAATAGAAGAAGGATGAAAGACCATGCAGAACTAATCCAAATCCTAACAAATTTTCATCTATCTTTAATCCAATAGAAAGACAAAGCCAACACAAAAAGAAAGAGTTCATAAAAATGTTGAATTTTATATATGTTAACTCAAAAAAGTCTACACATTTCGTTATAAGTCGGAAATTGATTTCTGAGACTAAATTGTAAACTAGATAAACTCATCTTTAAAAGAAAATGTTTGAAAAATGTATTGTAATTATAATTAATATGTTCTTAGGCAATACGTTTAGTAAAAATTGCATTTCTATGTACGTTGATTCAAGAAAATATGAAGGAAGTCAAATTTCACAATAGAAGAAGGATGAAAGACCATGCAGAACTAATCCAAATCCTAACAAATTTCATCTATCTTGAATCAAATAGAAAGACAAAGCCAACACAGTTCATAAAAATGTTGAATTTAATATACGTTAACTCAAAAAAGTGTACACACTTCGTTATAAGTCAGAAATTGATTTATGAAATTAAATTGTAAACTAGATAAACTCATCTTTAACAGAAAAAGTTTGAAAAATGTATTGTAATTACAATTAATATGTTCTAAGGCAATACGTCTAGTAAAAATTGCATTTCTATGTACGTTGATTCAAGAAAATATGAAGGAAGTCAAATTTCACAATAGAAGAAGGTTGAAAGACCATGCAGAACTAATCCAAATCCTAACAAATTTCATCTATCTTGAATCATATAGAAAGACAAAGCCAACACAAGAAGAAAGAGTTCATAAAAATGTTGAACTTATATACGTTAACTCAAAAAAGTCTACACATTTCGTTATAAGTCGGAAATTGATTTCTGAGACTAAATTGTAAACTAGATAAACTCATCTTTAACAGAAAAAGTTTGAAAAATGTATTGTAATTACAATTAATATGTTCTAAGGCAATACGTCTAGTAAAAATTGCATTTCTATGTACGTTGATTCAAGAAAATATGAAGGAAGTCAAATTTCACAATAGAAGAAAGATGAAAGACCTTGCAGAACTAATCCAAATCCTAACGAATTTCATATATCTTGAATCAAATAGAAAGACAAAGCCAATATAAAAAGAAAGAGTTCATTAAAATGCTGAATTTTATATACGTTAACTCAAAAAAGTCTACGCATTTCGTTATAAGTCGGAAATTGATTTCTGAGACTAAATTATAAACTAGATAAACTCATCTTTAACAGAAAAAGTTTGAAAAATGTATTGTAATTACAATTAATATGTTCTAAGGCAATACGTCTAGTAAAAATTGCATTTCTATGTACGTTGATTCAAGAAAATATGAAGGAAGTCAAATTTCACAATAGAAGAAGGATGAAAGACCATGCAGAATTAATCCAAATCCTAACAAATTTCATCTATCTTGAATCCAATAGAAATACAAAGCCTACACAAAAAGAAAGAGTTCATAAAAATATTGAATTTTATATACGTTAACTCAAAAAAGTCTACACAATTCGTTATAAGTCGGAAATTGATTTCTGTGACTAAATTGTAAACTAGATAAACTCATCTTTAACAGAAAAAGTTTGAAAAATGTATTGTAATTACAATTAATATGTTCTAAGGCAATACGTCTAGTAAAAATTGCATTTCTATGTACGTTGATTCAAGAAAATATGAAGGAAGTCAAATTTCACAATAGAAGAAGGATGAAAGACCATGCAGAATTAATCCAAATCCTAACAAATTTCATCTATCTTGAATCAAATAGAAAGACAAAGCCAACACAAAAATAAAGAGTTCATAAAAATGTTGAATTTTATATACGTTAACTCAAAAAAGTCTACACATTTCGTTATAAGTCCGAAATTGATTTCTGAGACTAAATTGTAAACTAGATAAACTCATCTTTAACAGAAAAAGTTTGAAAAATGTATTGTAATTACAATTAATATGTTCTAAGGCAATACGTCTAGTAAAAATTGCATTTCTATGTACGTTGATTCAAGAAAATATGAAGGAAGTCAAATTTCACAATAGAAGAAGGATTAAAGACCATGCAGAACTAATCCAAATCCTAACAAATTTCATCTATCTTGAATCAAATAGAAAGACAAAGCCAACACAAGAAGAAAGAGTTCATAAAAATGTTGAATTTTATATACGTTAACTCAAAAAAGTCTACACATTTTGTTATAAGTCGGAAATTAATTTCTGAGACTAAATTGTAAACTATATAAACTCATCTTTAACAGAAAAAGTTTGAAAAATGTATTGTAATTACAATTAATATGTTCTAAGGCAATACGTCTAGTAAAACTTGCATTTCTATGTACGTTGATTCAAGAAAATATGAAGGAAGTCAAATTTCACAATAGGAGAAAGATGAAAGACCATGCAGAACTAATCCAAATCCTAACAAATTTCATCTATCTTGAATCAAATAGAAAGACAAAGCCAATATAAAAAGAAAGAGTTCATTAAAATGCTGAATTTTATATACGTTAACTCAAAAAAGTCTACATATTTCGTTATAAGTCGGAAATTGATTTCTGAGACTAAATTGTAAACTAGATAAACTCATCTTTAACAGAAAAAGTTTGAAAAATGTATTGTAATTACAATTAATATGTTCTAAGGCAATACGTCTAGTAAAAATTGCATTTCTATGTAAGTTGATTCAAAAAAATATGAAGGAAGTCAAATTTCACAATAGAAGAAGGATGAAAGACCATGCAGAACTAATCCAAATCCTAACAAATTTTCATCTATCTTTAATCCAATAGAAAGACAAAGCCAACACAAAAAGAAAGAGTTCATAAAAATGTTGAATTTTATATATGTTAACTCAAAAAAGTCTACACATTTCGTTATAAGTCGGAAATTGATTTCTGAGACTAAATTGTAAACTTGATAAACTCATCTTTAACAGAAAAAGTTTGAAAAATGTATTGTCATTACAATTAATATGTTTTAAGGCAATACGTCTAGTAAAAATTGCATTTCTATGTAAGTTGATTCAAGAAAATATGAAGGAAGTCAAATTTCACAATAGAAGAAGGATGAAAGACCATGCAGAATTAATCAAAATTCTAACAAATTTCATCTATCTTGAATCAAATAGAAAGACAAATCCAACACAAAAAGAAAGAGTTCATAAAAATGTTGAATTTTATATACGTTAACTCAAAAAAGTCTACACATTTCGTTATAAGTCGGAAACTGATTTCTGAGACTAAATTATAAACTAGATAAACTCATATTTAACAGAAAAAGTTTGAAAAATGTATTGTAATTACAATTAATATGTTCTAAGGCAATACGTCTAGTGAAAATTGCATTTTTATGTACGTTGATTCAAGAAAATATGAAGGAAGTCAAATTTCACAATAGAAGAAGGATGAAAGACCATGCAGAACTAATCCAAATCCTAACAAATTTCATCTATCTTGAATCATATAGAAAGACAAATCCAACACAAAAAGAAAGAGTTCATAAAATTGTTGAATTTTATATACGTTAACTCAAAAAAGTCTACACATTTCGTTATAAGTAGGAAATTGATTTCTGAGACTAAATTGTGAACTAGATAAACTCATCTTTAAAATAAAAATTTTGAAAAATGTATTGTAATTATAATTAATATGTTCTAAGGCAATACGTCTAGTAAAAATTGCATTTCTATGTAAGTTGATTCAAAAAAATATGAAGGAAGTCAAATTTCACAATAGAAGAAGGATGAAAGACCATGCAGAACTAATCCAAATCCTAACAAATTTTCATCTATCTTTAATCCAATAGAAAGACAAAGCCAACACAAAAAGAAAGAGTTCATAAAAATGTTGAATTTTATATATGTTAACTCAAAAAAGTCTACACATTTCGTTATAAGTCGGAAATTGATTTCTGAGACTAAATTATAAACTAAATAAACTCATATTTAACAGAAAAGGTTTGAAAAATGTATTGTAATTACAATTAATATGTTTTAAGGCAATACATCTAGTGAAAATTGCATTTTTATGTGCGTTGATTCAAGAAAATATGAAGGAAGTCAAATTTCACAATAGAAGAACGATGAAAGACCATGCAGAACTAATCCAAATCCTAACAAATTTCATCTATCTTGAATCAAATAGAAAGACAAATCCAACACAAAAAGAAAGGGTTCATAAAATTGTTGAATTTTATATACGTTAACTCAAAAAAGTCTGCACATTTCGTTATAAGTCGGAAATTGATTTCTGAGACTAAATTGTGAACTAGATAAACTCATCTTTAAAAGAAAAATTTTGAAAAATGTATTGTAAGTATAATTAATATGTTCTTAGGCAATACGTCTAGTAAAAATTGCATTTCTATGTACGTTGATTCAAGAAAATATGAAGGAAGTCTAATTTCACAATAGAAGAAGGATGAAAGGGAAGTCTAATTTCACAATAGAAGAAGGATGAAAGACCATGCAGAACTAATCCAAATCCTAACAAATTTCATCTATCTTGAATCAGATAGAAAGACAAAGCCAACACAAAAAGAAAGAGTTCATAAAAATGTTGAATTTTATATACGTTAACTCAAAAAAGTCTGCACATTTCGTTATAAGTCGGAAATTGATTTCTGAGACTAAATTGTGAACTAGATAAACTCATCTTTAAAAGAAAAATTTTGAAAAATGTATTGTAAGTATAATTAATATGTTCTTAGGCAATACGTCTAGTAAAAATTGCATTTCTATGTACGTTGATTCAAGAAAATATGAAGGAAGTCTAATTTCACAATAGAAGAAGGATGAAAGGGAAGTCTAATTTCACAATAGAAGAAGGATGAAAGACCATGCAGAACTAATCCAAATCCTAACAAATTTCATCTATCTTGAATCAGATAGAAAGACAAAGCCAACACAAAAAGAAAGAGTTCATAAAAATGTTGAATTTTATATACGTTAACTCAAAAAAGTCTACACATTTCGTTATAAGTCGGAAATTGATTTCTGAGACTAAATTGTGAACTAGATAAACTCATCTTTAAAAGAAAAATTTTGAAAAATGTATTGTAATTATAATTAATATGTTCTTAGGCAATACGTCTAGTAAAAATTGCATTTCTATGTACGTTGATTCAAGAAAATATGAAGGAAGTCTAATTTCACAATAGAAGAAGGATGAAAGGGAAGTCTAATTTCACAATAGAAGAAGGATGAAAGACCATGCAGAACTAATCCAAATCCTAACAAATTTCATCTATCTTGAATCAGATAGAAAGACAAAGCCAACACAAAAAGAAAGAGTTCATAAAAATGTTGAATTTTATATACGTTAACTCAAAAAAGTCTACACATTTCGTTATAAGTCGGAAATTCATTTCTGAGACTAAATTGTAAACTAGATAAACTCATCTTTTACAGAAAAGTTTGAAAAATGTATTGTAATTATAATTAATATGTTCTAAGGCAATACGTCTAGTAAAAATTGCATTTCTATGTAAGTTGATTCAAAAAAATATGAAGGAAGTCAAATTTCACAATAGAAGAAGGATGAAAGACCATGCAGAACTAATCCAAATCCTAACAAATTTTCATCTATCTTTAATCCAATAGAAAGACAAAGCCAACACAAAAAGAAAGAGTTCATAAAAATGTTGAATTTTATATATGTTAACTCAAAAAAGTCTACACATTTCGTTATAAGTCGGAAATTGATTTCTGAGACTAAATTGTAAACTAGATAAACTCATCTTTAAAAGAAAATGTTTGAAAAATGTATTGTAATTATAATTAATATGTTCTTAGGCAATACGTTTAGTAAAAATTGCATTTCTATGTACGTTGATTCAAGAAAATATGAAGGAAGTCAAATTTCACAATAGAAGAAGGATGAAAGACCATGCAGAACTAATCCAAATCCTAACAAATTTCATCTATCTTGAATCAAATAGAAAGACAAAGCCAACACAGTTCATAAAAATGTTGAATTTAATATACGTTAACTCAAAAAAGTGTACACACTTCGTTATAAGTCAGAAATTGATTTATGAAATTAAATTGTAAACTAGATAAACTCATCTTTAACAGAAAAAGTTTGAAAAATGTATTGTAATTACAATTAATATGTTCTAAGGCAATACGTCTAGTAAAAATTGCATTTCTATGTACGTTGATTCAAGAAAATATGAAGGAAGTCAAATTTCACAATAGAAGAAGGATGAAAGACCATGCAGAACTAATCCAAATCCTAACAAATTTCATCTATCTTGAATAAAATAGAAAGACAAAGCCAACACAACAAGAAAGAGTTCATAAAAATGTTGAATTTTATATACGTTAACTCAAAAAAGTCTACACATTTCGTTATAAGTCGGAAATTGATTTCTGAGACTAAATTGTAAACTAGATAAACTCATATTTAACAGAAAAAGTTTGAAAAATGTATTGTAATCACAAATAATATGTTCTAAGGCAATGCGTCTAGTAAAAATTGCATTTCTATGTACGTTGATTCAAGAAAATATGAAGGAAGTCAAATTTCACAATAGAAGAAGGATGAAAGACCATGCAGAACTAATCCAAATCCTAACAAATTTCATCTATCTTGAATCCAATAGAAAGACAAAGCCAACACAAAAAGAAAGAGTTCATAAAAATATTGAATTTTATATACGTTAACTCAAAAAAGTCTACACAATTCGTTATAAGTCGGAAATTGATTTCTGTGACTAAATTGTAAACTAGATAAACTCATCTTTAACAGAAAAAGTTTGAAAAATGTATTGTAATTACAATTAATATGTTCTAAGGCAATACGTCTAGTAAAAATTGCATTTCTATGTACGTTGATTCAAGAAAATATGAAGGAAGTCAAATTTCACAATAGAAGAAGGATGAAAGACCATGCAGAATTAATCCAAATCCTAACAAATTTCATCTATCTTGAATCCAATAGAAATACAAAGCCTACACAAAAAGAAAGAGTTCATAAAAATATTGAATTTTATATACGTTAACTCAAAAAAGTCTACACAATTCGTTATAAGTCGGAAATTGATTTCTGTGACTAAATTGTAAACTAGATAAACTCATCTTTAACAGAAAAAGTTTGAAAAATGTATTGTAATTACAATTAATATGTTCTAAGGCAATACGTCTAGTAAAAATTGCATTTCTATGTACGTTGATTCAAGAAAATATGAAGGAAGTCAAATTTCACAATAGAAGAAGGATGAAAGACCATGCAGAATTAATCCAAATCCTAACAAATTTCATCTATCTTGAATCAAATAGAAAGACAAAGCCAACACAAAAAGAAAGAGTTCATAAAAATGTTGAATTTTATATACGTTAACTCAAAAAAGTCTACACATTTCGTTATAAGTCCGAAATTGATTTCTGAGACTAAATTGTAAACTAGATAAACTCATCTTTAACAGAAAAAGTTTGAAAAATGTATTTTAATTACAATTAATATGTTCTAAGGCAATACGTCTAGTAAAAATTGCATTTCTATGAACGTTGATTCAAGAAAATATGAAGGAAGTCAAATTTCACAATAGAAGAAGGATGAAAGACCATGAAGAATTAATCCAAATCCTAAAAAATTTCATCTATCTTGAATCAAATAGAAAGACAAAGCCAACACAAAAAGAAAGAGTTCATAAAAATGTTGATTTTATATACTTTAACTCAGAAAAGTCTAGACATTTCGTTATAAGTCGGAAATTGATTTGTGAGACTAAATTGTAAACCAGATAAAATCATCTTTAATATAATAAGTTTGAAAATGTATTGTAATTACAATTAATAGTAAAAATTGCATTTCTATGTACGTCGATTCAAGAAAATATGAAGGAAGTCTAATTTCACAATAGAAGATGAAAGACCATGCAAAACTAATCCAAATCCTAACAAATTTCATCTATCTTGAATCAAATAGAAAGACAAAGCCAACACAAAAAGAAAGACTTCATAAAAATGTTGAATTTTATATACGTTAACTCAAAAAAGTCTACACATTTCGTTATTAGTCGGAAAATGATTTCTGAGACTAAATTGTAAACTAGATAAACTCATCTTTAACAGAAAAAGTTTGAAAAATGTATTGTAATTATAATTAATATGTTCTAAGGCAATACGTCTAGTAAAAATTGCATTTCTATGTACGTTGATTCAAGAACATATGAAGGAAGTCAAATTTCACAATAGAAGAAGGATGAAAGACCATGCATAACTAATCCAAATCCTCAAAAATTTCATCTATCTTGAATCCAATAGAAAGACAAAGTCAACACAAAAAGAAAGAGTTCATAAAAATTGTGAATTTTATATACCTTAATTCAAAAAAGTCTAAACAATTCTTTATAAGTCGGAAATTGATTTCTGAGACTAAATTGTAAACTAGATAAACTAATCTTTAACAGAAAAAGTTTGAAAAATGTATTGTAATTATAATTAATATGTTCTAAGGCAATACGTCTAGTAAAAATTGCATTTCTATGTACGTTGATTCAAGAAAATATGAAGGAAGTCAAATTTCACAATAGAAGAAGCATGAAAGACCATGCATAACTAATCCAAATCCTAACAAATTTCATCTATCTTGAATCCAATAGAAAGACAAAGCCAACACAAAAAGAAAGAGTTCATAAAAATATTGAATTTTATATACGTCAACTCAAAAAAGTCTACACAATTCGTTATAAGTCTGAAATTGATTTATGTGACTAAATTGTAAACTAGATAAACTCATCTTTAACAGAAAAAGTTTGGAAAATGTATTGTAATTACAATTAATATGTTCTAAGGCAATACGTCTAGTAAAAATTGCATTTCTATGTACGTTGATTCAAGAAAATATGAAGGAAGTCAAATTTCACAATAGAAGAAGGATGAAAGACCATGCAGAATTAATCCAAATTCTAACAAATTTCATCTATCTTGAATCAAATAGAAAGACAAATCCAACACAAAAAGAAAGAGTTCATAAAAATGTTGAATTTTATATACGTTAACTCAAAAAAGTCTACACATTTCGTTATAAGTCGGAAATTGATTTCTGAGACTAAATTATAAACTAGATAAACTCATATTTAACAGAAAAAGTTTGAAAAATGTATTGTAATTACAATTAATATGTTCTAAGGCAATACGTCTAGTGAAAATTGCATTTTTATGTACGTTGATTCAAGAAAATATGAAGGAAGTCAAATTTCACAATAGAAGAAGGATGAAAGACCATGCAGAACTAATCCAAATCCTAACAAATTTCATCTATCTTGAATCATATAGAAAGACAAATCCAACACAAAAAGAAAGAGTTCATAAAATTGTTGAATTTTATATACGTTAACTCAAAAAAGTCTACACATTTCGTTATAAGTAGGAAATTGATTTCTGAGACTAAATTGTGAACTAGATAAACTCATCTTTAAAATAAAAATTTTGAAAAATGTATTGTAATTATAATTAATATGTTCTAAGGCAATACGTCTAGTAAAAATTGCATTTCTATGTACGTTGATTCAAGAAAATATGAAGGAAGTCAAATTTCACAATAGAAGAAGGATGAAAGACCATGCATAACTAATCCAAATCCTAACAAATTTCATCTATCTTGAATCCAATAGAAATACAAAGCCAACACAAAAAGAAAGAGTTCATAAAAATGTTGAATTTTATATACGTTAACTCAAAAAAGTCTAAACATTTAGTTATAAGTCGGAAATTGATTTCTGAGACTAAATTGTAAACTAGATAAACTCATCTTTAACAGAAAAACTTTGAAAAATGTATTGTAATTACAATTAATATGTTCTAAGGCAATACGTCTAGTAAAAATTGCATTTCTATGTACGTTGATTCAAGAAAATATGAAGGAAGTCAAATTTCACAATAGAAGAAGGATGAAAGACCATGCAGAACTAATCCAAATTCTAACAAATTTCATCTATCTTGAATCAAATAGAAAGACAAATCCAACACATAAAGAAAGAGTTCACAAAAATGTTGAATTTTATATACGTTAACTCAAAAAAGTCTACACATTTCGTTATAAGTCGGAAATTGATTTCTGAGACTAAATTATAAACTAAATAAACTCATATTTAACAGAAAAGGTTTGAAAAATGTATTGTAATTACAATTAATATGTTTTAAGGCAATACATCTAGTGAAAATTGAATTTTTATGTGCGTTGATTCAAGAAAATATGAAGGAAGTCAAATTTCACAATAGAAGAACGATGAAAGACCATGCAGAACTAATCCAAATCCTAACAAATTTCATCTATCTTGAATCAAATAGAAAGACAAATCCAACACAAAAAGAAAGGGTTCATAAAATTGTTGAATTTTATATACGTTAACTCAAAAAAGTCTGCACATTTCGTTATAAGTCGGAAATTGATTTCTGAGACTAAATTGTGAACTAGATAAACTCATCTTTAAAAGAAAAATTTTGAAAAATGTATTGTAAGTATAATTAATATGTTCTTAGGCAATACGTCTAGTAAAAATTGCATTTCTATGTACGTTGATTCAAGAAAATATGAAGGAAGTCTAATTTCACAATAGAAGAAGGATGAAAGGGAAGTCTAATTTCACAATAGAAGAAGGATGAAAGACCATGCAGAACTAATCCAAATCCTAACAAATTTCATCTATCTTGAATCAGATAGAAAGACAAAGCCAACACAAAAAGAAAGAGTTCATAAAAATGTTGAATTTTATATACGTTAACTCAAAAAAGTCTACACATTTCGTTATAAGTCGGAAATTGATTTCTGAGACTAAATTGTAAACTAGATAAACTCATCTTTAACAAAAAAAAATTGAAGAATGTATTTTAACTACAATTAATATGTTCTAAGGCAATACATCTAGTAAAAATAGCATTTCTATGTGCGTTGATTCAAGAAAATATGAAGGAAGTCAAATTTCATAATAGAAGAAGGATGAAAGACCATGCAGAACTAATCCAAATCCTAACAAATTTCATCTATCTTGAATCAAACAGAAAGACAAATCCAACACAAAAAGAAAGCGTTCATAAAAATGTTGAATTTTATATACGTTAACACAAAAAAGTCTACACATTTCGTTATAAGTCGGAAATTGATTTCTGAGACTAAATTGTAACTAGATAAACTCATCTTTAACAGAAAAAGTTTGAAAAATGTATCGTAATTACAATTAATATGTTCTAAGGCAATACGTCTAGTAAAAATTGCATTTCTATGTTCGTTGATTAAAGAAAATATGAAGGAAGTCAAATTTCACAATAGAAGAAGGATGAAAGACCATGCAGAACTAATCAAAATCCTGAAAAATTTCATCTATCTTGAATCAGATAGAAAGACAAAGCCAATACAAAAATAAAGAGTTCATAAATATGTTGAATTTTATATACGTTAACTCAAAATAGTCTACACACTTCGTTATAAGTCGGAAGTTGAATTCTGAGACTAAATTGTATACTAGATAAATTCATCTTTAACAGAAAAAGTTTGAAAAATATATTGTAATTACAATTAATATCTTCTCAGGTAATACTTGTAATAAAATTTGATTTCTATGTACGTTGGTTCAAGAAAATATCAAGGAAGTCAAATTTCACAACAGAAGAAAGATGAAATATCATGCAGAACTAATACAAATCCTAACAAATTTCATCTATCTTGAATCAAATAGAAAGACAAAGCCAACACAAAAAGGAAGAGTTCATAAAAATGTTGAATTTTATATACGTTAACTCAAAAAAGTCTACACATTTCGTTATAAGTCGGAAACTGATTTCTGAGACAAAATTGTAAACTAGATAAACTCATCTTTAGCAGAAAAAGTTTGAAAAATGTATTGTAATTACAATTAATATGTTCTAAGGCAATACGTCTAGTAAAAATTGCATTTCTATGTACGTTGATTCAAGAAAATATGAAGGAAGTCAAATTTCACAATAGAAGAAGGATGAAAGACCATGCAGAACTAATCCAAATCCAAACAAATTTCATCTATCTTGAATCAAATAGAAAGACAAGGCCAACACAAAAAGAAAGAGTTCATAAAAATGTTGAATTTTATATACGTTAACTCAAAAAAGTCTACACATTTCGTTATAAGTCGGAAATTGATTTCTGAGACTAAATTGTAAACTAGATAGACTCATCTTTAATAGAAAAAGTTTAAAAAATGTATTGTAATTACTATTAATATGTTCTAAGGCAATACGTCTAGTAAAAATTGCATTTCTATGTACGTTGATTCAAGAAAATATGAAGCAAGTCAATTTTCACAATAGAAGAAGGATGAAAGACCATGCAGAACTAATCCGAATCCTAAAAAATTTCATCTATCTTGAATCAAATAGAAAGACAAAGCCAACAAAAGAATAAAGAGTTCATAAAAATGTTGAATTTTATATACATTAACTCAAAAAAGTCTACACATTTCGTTATAAGTCAGAAATTGATTTCTGAGACTAAATTGTAAACTAGATAGCCTCATCTTTAACAGAAAAAGTTTGAAAAATGTGTTGTAATTACAATCAATATGTTCTAAGGAAATACGTCTAGTAAAAATTGCAATTCTATTTACGTTGATTCAAGAAAATATGGAGGAAGTCAAATTTCACAATAGAAGAAGGATGAAAGACCATGCAGAACTAATCCAAATCCTAACAAATTTCATCTATCTTGAATCAAATAGAGAGACAAATCCAACACAAAAAGAAAGAGTTCATAAAAATGTTGAATTTAATATACGTTAACTCAAAAAAGTCTACACACTTCGTTATAAGTCGGAAATTGATTTCTGAGACTAAATTGTAAACTAGATAAACTCATCTTTAACAGAAAAAGTTTGAAAAATGTATTGTAATTACAATTAATATGTTCTAAGGCAATACGTCTAGTAAAAATTGTATTTCTATGTACGTTGATTCAAGAAAATATGAAGGAAGTCATATTTCACAATAGAAGAAGGATGTAAGACCATGCAGAACTAATCCAAATCCTAACAAATTTCATCTATCTTGAATCAAATAGAAAAACAAAGCCAACACAAAAAGAAAAAGTAAATAAAAATGTTGAATTTAATATATGTTAACTCAAAAAAGTTTACACATTTCGTTATAAGTCAGAAATTTATTTCTGAGATTAAATTGTGAACTAGATAAAGTCATCTTTAACAAAAAAAAGTTTGAAAATGTATTGTAATTACAATTAATATGTTCTAAGGCAATACGTCTAGTAAAAATTGCATTTCTATGTACATTGATTCAAGAAAATATGAAGGAAGTCAAATTTCACAATAGAAGAAGGATGAAAGACCATGCAGAACTAATCCAAATCCTAACAAATTTCATCTATCTTGAATCAAATAGAAAGACAAAGCCAACACAAAAAGAAAGAGTACATAAAAATGTTGAATTTTATATACGTTAACTCAAAAAAGTTGACACATTTCGTTATAAGTCGGAAATTGATTTCTGAGACTAAATTGTAAACTAGATAAACTCATCTTTAACAGAAAAAGTTTGAGAAATGTATTTTAATTACAATTAATATGTTCTAAGGCAATACGTCGAGTAAAAATTGTATTTCTATGTACGTTGATTCAAGAAAATATGAAGGAAGTCATATTTCACAATAGAAGAAGGATGAAAGACCATGCAGAACTAATCCAAATCCTAACAAATTTCATCTATCTTGAATCAAATAGAAAGTCGTGAAACTGAAGATAATGCACGTACAGCTGCTCGTGAAACTGTTGGTGTCCAGTCCGTGTTAAAAAGCACCCCTACTGACGTTATTGATGAAGAAAATCAATTGGAAAAGGAGCTTGCTCAATCTTCTGTTGAGTTGCGTGAGGCTCAGATGAAGTTTATTCATTGTAAAAATAATATTGCAGCTAAGAAAGATAGAGCTTTACGTAAAAATCATGAAGACATGGATGCACAGAGTTTTTCTAAAGAAGAATGGACTGAAGTGAAAGGAAAGAAATCCCCTAACAAAGGTACTTTCTCTTTTACTCCTTTTGAGAATGATTATACTCCTTTTTCGGATGAGTTGATGCAAACTGAAGTTGTGGTTGAAAATAAATTTGGCGTTCTAGCATCTGAGTTAGGCCTTGATAAGGTTATTATTGAGGAGGAGGAGGAGGAACAAGTGGAATCTAGTGACTCAGATGTTAGTATGGGCTCTAAAAGTTGGGGTGAGGTTGATGCTGACATTTTAGCAAGGAAAAAAGCTAGGAAAGTTGCCAAACAGGCTGCTAAGATTATAGCAAAGCGTTCTTTACAACCTGATTCAAGTTTGGAATCTTCCCCTAGCAAGTCTATTGAGGAGTCTCCGAGCTCTAACACGGAAATTCAAGCGGGGTTGGTAGAAAAGAGGGAGCAAATAAGAAAATCTCCTAGTAAGTTATCTCCTATTAAGCTTGTCCCTGGTAACTTTGCATCTGAGGATGAAGAAGGAGAGTTTTATGAGGATGAAGATGAGGATGTCTTGGGTAGTTATGCTTTTGATACGGATATTATGGATGGAATTTTTTCTAAGAGCAAATCGTATAGAGTTGGTAGCAGCAGAAGTAAATTGAAAGGAGTTGGCTATAGATATAGGTAGATTCTTTTAGTTTTTCTTTTTTGTGGTTATGGCTTTTGTTATTTCTTAATCGTTATTTAGTCCCCTTTGGTTTATGGGGGTATGGAGAAGTGTGCTCCAATTTTGTAATTCTTGTAATTACGTTTTTTTGCTTAATAAACCTTTTTGACCTAGAAAAAAAAATATTATATAAAATTAAACATTTTTATGAACTCTTTCTTTTTGTGTTGGATTTCTATTTCTATTTGATTCAAGATAGATGAAATTTTTTAGGATTTGGACTAGTTCTGCATGGTCTTTCATCCTTCTTCTATTGTGAAATTTGACTTCCTTCATATTTTCTTGAATCAACGTACATAGAAATGCAATTTTTACTAGACGTATTGCCTAAGTACATATTAATTATAATTACAATAAATTTTTCAAACTTTTTATGTTAAAGATGAGTTTATCTAGTTTATAATTTAGTCTCAGAAATTAATTTCCGACTTATAACGAAATGTATAGACTTTTTTGAGTTAACGTATATAAAATTTAACATTTTTATGAACTCTTTCTTTTTGTGTTGGATTTGTCTTTCTATTTGATTCAAGATAGATGAAATTTGTTAGGATTTGGATTAGTTCTGCATGGTCTTTCATCCTTCTTCTATTGTGAAATTTGACTTCCTTCATATTTTCTTGAATCAACCTACATAAAAATGCAATTTTTACTAGACGTATTGCCTTAGAACATATTAATTGTAATTTCAAAACATTTATCAAACTTTTTCTGTTAAAGATGAGTTTATCTAGTTTACAATTTAGTCTCAGAAATCAATTTCCGACTTATAACCAAATGTGTAGACTTTTTTGAGTTAACGTATATAAAATTCAACATTTTTATGAACTCTTTCTTTTTGTGTTGGCTTTGTCTTTCTATTTGATTCAATATAGATGAAATTTGTTAGGATTTGGATTAGTTTTGCATTGTCATTCATCCTTCTTCTATTGTGAAATTAAACTTCCTTTTATATTTTCTTAAATCAACGTACATAGAAATGCAATTTTTACTAGACGTATTGCCTTAGAACATATTAATTGTAATTACAATACATTTTTCAAACTTTTTCTGTTAAATATGAGTTTATCTAGTTTACAATTTAGTCTCAGAAATCAATTTCCGACTTATAACGAAATGTGTAGACTTTTTTGAGTTAACGTATATAAAATTCAGCATTTTAATGAACTCTTTCTTTTTATATTGGCTTTGTCTTTCTATTTGATTCAAGATAGATGAAATTTGTTAGGATTTGGATTAGTTTTGCATGGTCTTTCATCTTTCTTCTATTGTGAAATTTGACTTCCTTCATATTTTCTTGAATCAACGTACATGGAAATGCAATTTTTACTAGACGTATTGCCTTAGAACATATTAATTGTAATTACAATACATTTTTCATACTTTTTCTGTTAAAGATGAGTTTATCTAGTTTACAATTTAGTCTCAGAAATCAATTTCCGACTTATAACGAAATGTGTAGACTTTTTCGAGTTAACGTATATAAAATTCAACATTTTTATGAACTCTTTCTTTTTGTGTTACCTTTGTCTTTCTATTTGATTCAAGATAGATGAAATTTGTTAGGATTTGGATTAGTTTTGCATGGTCTTTCATCCTTCTTCTATTGTGAAATTTGACTTCCTTCATATTTTCTTGAATCAACGTACATATAAATGAAATTTTTACTAGACGAATTGCATTAGAACATACTAATTGTAATTACAATACATTTTTCAAACTTTTTCTGTTAAAGATGAGTTTATCTAGCTTACAATTTAGTCTCAGAAATCAATTTCCGACTTATAACGAAATGTGTAGACTTTTTTCAGTTAACGTATATAAAATTCAGCATTTTAATGAACTTTTTCTTTTTATATTGGCTTTGTCTTTCTATTTGATTCAAGATAGATGAAATTCATTAGGATT
Organism: Papaver somniferum; assembly: GCF_003573695.1. NCBI lineage: Eukaryota > Viridiplantae > Streptophyta > Magnoliopsida > Ranunculales > Papaveraceae > Papaver > Papaver somniferum. Next base: position 57,855 of record NW_020625375.1, read on the forward strand.
TGGATTAGTTCTGCAAGGTCTTTTATCTTTCTTCTATTGTGAAATTTGACTTCCTTCATATTTTCTTGAATCAACGTACATAGAAATGCAATTTTTACTAGACGTATTGCCTTAGAAAATATTAATTGTAATTACAATACAATTTTACTTTTTCTATTAAAGATGAGTTTATCTACTTTACAATTTAGTCTCAGAAATCAATTTCCGACTTATAACGAAATGTGTAGACTTTTTTGAGTTAACGTATATAAAATTCAGCATTTTAATGAACTCTTTCTTTTTGTGTTACCTTTGTCTTTCTATTTGATTCAAGATAGATGAAATTTGTTAGGATTTGGATTAGTTTTGCATGGTCTTTCATCCTTCTTCTATTGTGAAATTTGACTTCCGTGTGATGCATAGGAAGGTTAAGCAGGTTCAGCCAATTGAGTGCTTTTGGAGTCCGCCAAATAGGGATGAAATTTTATTATGTTGTGATGGAGCAGCCAAAGGAAATCCGGGTATAGCTGGAGCTGGTGTTGTTGTTCGTGATGCTGATTGTAATTTTTTGGGTGCTATGAGTATTGGTTTGGGTTCTACTACTAATTTCTTAGCTGAACTTTATGGTATTATTGTTGGTTTGGAGTGGGCTATGAAGTGGAATGTTAAAAAAGTGGTTGTACGTTCTGATTCAATGGGCACAATTAAGACATTGACGGGTACAAATCTTCCTTGGTTTGTCAAGCACAGATGGAGAAGAATACAAAACAATTATGACTCTATTCGTTTTGTTCATACTTATCGTGAGGCTAATTTTGCAGCAGACAAGATGGCTAAAAGGGGATGTTATCTTCGTAATGGTGAAGGTTTAAATTATGATGAAAGGCCTGATTTCCTTTTGTCTTTAGAATTTCCTAATGTTGTTTATTTCAGATTCAAGTAGTTTGTAAGTTTTTGGGGTCTTATGATCTCTTTTCTTATGAACACTTTGTACATATTGGTTATTCATTAATACAACATGGATTTAGCAAAAAAAAAAGAATCAAATTGAAAGACAAAGCCATTACAAAAATAAAGAGTTCATAAAAATGTTGAATTTTTTATACGTTAACTCAAAAAAGTCTACAAACTTCGGTATAAGTCGCAAATTGATTTCTGAGACTAAATTGTAAGCTAGATAAACTCATCTTTAACAGAAAAAGTTTGAAAAATATATTTTAATCACAAATTATATTTTCTAAGGAATTACGTCTAGTAAAAATTGCATTTCTATGTACGTTAATTCAAGAAAATATGAAGGAATCCAAATTTCACCATAGAAGAAGGATGAAAGACCATGCAGAACTAATCAAAATTCCAACAAATTTCATCTATTTGAATCAAATTGAAAGACAAAGCCAATACAAAAATAAAGAATTCATAAAAATGTTAGATTTTTTATACGTTAACTCAAAAAAGTCTACACTCTTCGTTATAAGTCGGAAGTTGATTTCTGAGACTAAATTGTAAACTGGATAAACTCATCTTTAACAGAAAAAGTTTGAAAAATGTATTGTAATTACAATTAATATGTTCTAAGGCAGTACGTCTAGTAAAAATTGCATTTCTATGTACGTTGATTCATGAATTTATGAAGGAAGTCAAATTTCACTATAGAAGAAGGACGAAAGACCAAGCAGAACTAATCCAAATCCTAAAAAATTTCGTCTATCTTGAACCAAATAGAAAGACAAAGCCAACACAAAAAGAAAGTGTTCATAAAAATGTTGAATTTTATATACGTTAACTCGAAAAGTCTACACACTTCGTTATAAGTCGGAAATTGATTTCTGAGACTAAATTGTAAACTAGATAAACTCATCTTTAACAGAAAAAGTTTGAAAAATGTATTGTAGTTACAATTAATATGTTCTAAGGCAATACGTCTAGTAAAAATTGCATTTCTATGTACGTTGATTCAAGAAAATATGAAGGAAGTCAAATTTCACAATAGAAGATGAAAGACCATGCAGAACTAATCCAAATCCTAACAAATTTCATCTATCTTGAATCAAATAGAAAGACAAAGCCAACACAAAAAGAAAGAGTTCATAAAAATGTTGAATTTTATATACGTTAACTCAAAAAAGTCTACACATTTCGTTATAAGTCGGAAATTGATTTCTGAGACTAAATTGTAAACTAGATAAACTCATCTTTAACAGAATAAGTTTGAAAAATGTATTGTAATTACAATTAATATGTTCTAAGGCAATACGTCTAGTAAAAATTGCATTTCTATGTACGTTGATTCAAGAAAATATGAAGGAAGTCAAATTTCACAATAGAAGAAGGATGAAAGACCATGCATAACTAATCCAAATCCTAACAAATTTCATCTATCTTGAATCCAATAGAAAGACAAAGCCAACACAAAAAGAAAGAGTTCATAAAAATATTGAATTTTATATACGTTAACTCAAAAAAGTCTACACATTTCGTTATAAGTCGGAAATTGATTTCTGAGACTAAATTGTAAACTAGATAAACTCATCTTTAACAGAAAAAGTTTGAAAAATGTATTGTAATTACAATTAATATGTTCTAAGGCAATACGTCTAGTAAAATTGCATTTCTATGTACGTTGATTCAAGTAAATATGAAGGAAGTCAAATTTCACAATAGAAGAAGGATGAAAGACCATGCAGAACTAATCCAAATCCTAACAAATTTCATCTATCTTGAATCATATAGAAAGACAAAGCCAACACAAAAAGAAAGAGTTCATAAAAATGTTGAACTTAATATAAGTTAACTCAAAAAATCCTACACACTCCGTTATAAGTCGGAAATTGATTTCCGAGACTAAATTGTAAACTAGATAAACTCATCTTTAACTGAAAAAGTTTGAAAAATGTATTGTAATCACAAATAATATGTTCTAAGGCATTACGTCTGCTAAAAATTGCATTTCTATGTACGTTGATTCAAGAAAATATGAAGGAAGTCAAATTTCACAATAGAAGAAGGATGAAAGACCATGCAGAACTAATCCAAATCCTAAAAAATTTCATCTATCTTGAATCAAATAGAAATACAAATCCAACACAAAAAGAAAGAGTTCATAAAAATGTTTAATTTTATATACGTTAACTCAAAAAGTCTACACATTTCGTTATAAGTCGGAAATTGATTTCTGAGACTAAATTGTAAACTAGATAAACTCATCTTTAACAGGAAAAGTTTGAAAAATGTATTTTAATTACAATTAATATGTTCTAAGGCAATATTCCTAGTAAAAATTGCATTTCTATGTACGTTGATCCAAGAAAATATGAAGGAAGTAAAATTTCACAATAGAAGAAGGATGAAAGACCATGCAGAACTAATCCTAATCCTAACGAATTTCATCTATCTTGAATCAAATAGAAAGACAAATCCAACACAAAAACAAAGAGTTCATAAAATTGTTGAATTTTATATACGTTAACTCCAAAAAGTCTACACATTTCGTTATAAGTCGGAAATTGATTTTTGAGACTAAATTGTAAACTAGATAAACTCATCTTTAAAAGAAAAATTTTGAAAAATGTATTGTAATTATAATTAATATGTACTTAGGCAATACGTCTAGTAAAAATTGCATTTCTATGTACGTTGATTCAAGAAAATATGAAGGAAGTCTAATTTCACAATAGAAGAAGGATGAAAGACCATGCAGAACTAATCCAAATCCTAACAAATTTCATCTATCTTGAATCAGATAGAAAGACAAAGCCAACACAAAAAGAAAGAGTTCATAAAAATGTTGAATTTTATATATAATTTTCGTTTATCGTCTAGAAACCAGTGGGTCTTTCTAGGAAAGAGAATGTCCGTTTTTTTTCTTCTTTTTGGCGATTTTGGAAAACCATATTTTTTCACGTTTAGGGTTTCAAGTTTTACGTTTTTGGATTATCAGAATCAATACGTTGATTCATGATGATTCATTCTTCAGTTAATATTCCTAGTAGCTCAAATCAGAATCATGATAAACCAGTTTCTTTTGCTGAAAAAGTTAGGGAACGTAAAACCCTAAACCCAACTTCAGTTGATATGTCCTTGTTACCAAACCCTACTCTTGTTGAAGGTGAGCCAGCTCTTGTCATTCCTAATGATTATTATCAGGAAGGGTGCAAACCATTTCAATATAGCTTCATAGCTAGGCTGGATGCTACAGGTTTAAAGTTTGTTGAGGTTCAAAAAATCCTTGAAAATCAATGGAAACTTAAGAATAGGTGTAAGTTTATACCTATGAGCAAAGGATTCTTTGTTATTATGTTATCTTCAGATTTGGACAAGGAGAAGATACATGCTGAAAAGTGGTTTGTCAATCAACAAATTCTGAGGTTGATTGATTGGTACCCAGGTTTTAATCCTGATAAACAAAGAACGTCCCATGCTGCTGTTTGGGTACGTTTTCTTGGTCTCCCTATTGAGATATGGACTGAGAGATCATTACTTTCTATTGGGAAAATCCTTGGAACACCCATTGTGGTGGATCAAAGAACCCTAAATCTGGAATATGGTCATTTCGCAGCTGTTTTGGTGGATATAGACTTTGCAAAGCATATTCCTGAGCGCATCTCTATCACTGCTGGAGGTAAAAAAATTTGGCAATATGTTGATATACCAAATTCACCTAAATTCTGTTTATCTTGCAATATTATTGGGCATGTTGATGGTGAATGCAAAAGGAAGAACAACATGAAGACTGCTGGTAAGGAAAAACAGATTGTTCATAAACCTACAATCCAAGTTTGGCAAGCAAAATTAGCTAAACCTAATGCGGAGGAGGAGAAGTCTTTGAATCAGGTTAATATGGAGGATAATATGGTTGTTGTACGTTCACAATCTGCTCATGCAGAACATGCAAAAACGCAAGGGGCAACAAATACTCAATTTCAGTCCGACCAAAACTCTAAAGTTCAGTCCGTGTCTGAGTTGGAAACCCAGACAAGAGTCTTCAACAAACCAAACTCTGTGGCTGAATCTGGAATACAATCCGTGAGCAAACCAAATCCTATTGAAACTGTTGGGTCTCGTGAAACTGAAGATAATGCACGTACAGCTGCTCGTGAAACTGTTGGTGTCCAGTCCGTGTTAAAAAGCACCCCTACTGACGTTATTGATGAAGAAAATCAATTGGAAAAGGAGCTTGCTCAATCTTCTGTTGAGTTGCGTGAGGCTCAGATGAAGTTTATTCATTGTAAAAATAATATTGCAGCTAAGAAAGATAGAGCTTTACGTAAAAATCATGAAGACATGGCTGCACAGAGTTTTTCTAAAGAAGAATGGACTGAAGTGAAAGGAAAGAAATCCCCTAACAAAGGTACTTTCTCTTTTACTCCTTTTGAGAATGATTATACTCCTTTTTCGGATGAGTTGATGCAAACTGAAGTTGTGGTTGAAAATAAATTTGGCGTTCTAGCATCTGAGTTAGGCCTTGATAAGGTTATTATTGAGGAGGAGGAGGAGGAGGAACAAGTGGAATCTAGTGACTCAGATGTTAGTATGGGCTCTAAAAGTTGGGGTGAGGTTGATGCTGACATTTTAGCAAGAAAAAAAGCTAGGAAAGTTGCCAAACAGGCTGCTAAGATTATAGCAAAGCGTTCTTTACAACCTGATTCAAGTTTGGAATCTTCCCCTAGCAAGTCTATTGAGGAGTCTCCGAGCTCTAACACGGAAATTCAAGCGGGGTTGGTAGAAAAGAGGGAGCAAATGGAAAGAAAATCTCCTAGTAAGTTATCTCCTATTAAGCTTGTCCCTGGTAACTTTGCATCTGAGGATGAAGACGGAGAGTTTTATGAGGATGAAGATGAGGATGTCTTGGGTAATTATGCTTTTGATACGGATATTATGGATGGAATTTTTTCTAAGAGCAAATCGTATAGAGTTGGTAGCAGCAGAAGTAAATTGAAAGGAGTTGGCTATAGATATAGGTAGCTTCTTTTAGTTTTTCTTTTTTGTGGTTATGGCTTTTGTTATTTCCTAATCGTTATTTAGTCCCCTTTGGTTTATGGGGGTATGGAGAAGTGTGCTCCAAACTTGTAATTCGTGTAATTACGTTTTTTTGCTTAATAAACCTTTTTGACCTAGCAAAAAAAAAAATTGAATTTTATATACGTTAACTCAAAAAAGTCTACACACTTCGTTATAAGTCGGAAATTGATTTCTGAGACTAAATTGTAAACTAGATAAACTCATCTTTGACAAAAAAAAGTTTGAAAAATGTATTGTAATTAAAATTAATATGTTCTAAGGCAATATGTCTAGTAAAAATTGCATTTCTATGTACGTTGATTCAAGAAAATATGAAGGAAGTCAAATTTCACAATAGAAGAAGGATGAAAGACCATGCAGAACTAACTCAAATCCTAACAAATTTTATCTATCTTGAATCAAATGGAAAGACAAAGCCAACACAAAAACAAAGAGTTCATAAAAATGTTGAATTTAATATACGTTAACTCAAAAAAGTCTACATATTTCGTTATAAGTCGGAAATTGATTTCTGAGACTAAATTGTAAACTAGATAAACTCATCTTTAACAGAAAAAGTTTGAAAAATGTATTGTAATTACAATTAATATGTTCTAAGGCAATACGTCTTAGGGAAAATTGCATTTCTATGTACGTTGATTCAAGAAAATATGAAGGAAGTCAAATTTCACAATAGAAGAAGGATGAAAGACCATGATTAACTAATCCAAATCCTAACAAATTTCATCTATCTTGAATCCAATTGAAATACAAAGCCAACACAAAAAGAAAGAGTTCATAAGAATGTTGAATTTTATATACGTTAACTCAAAAAAGTCTACACATTTGGTTATAAGTCGGAAATT
>NW_020625375.1:68531-117241 GCF_003573695.1 Papaver somniferum
CACAAATAATATGTTCTAAGGCAATGCGTCTAGTAAAAATTGCATTTCTATGTACGTTGATTCAAGAAAATATGAAGAAGTCAAATTTCACAATAGAAGAAGGATGAAAGACCATGCAGAACTAATCCAAATCCTAACAAATTTCATCTATCTTGAATAAAATAGAAAGACAAAGCCTACACAAATAGAAAGAGTTCATAAAAATGTTGAATTTTTTATACGTTAACTCAAAAAAGTCTACACATTTCGTTATAAGTCGGAAATTGATTTCTGAGACTAAATTGTAAACTAGATAAACTCATCTTTCACAGAAAATGTTTGAAAAATGTATTGTAATTACAATTAATATGTTCTAAGCCAATACGTCTAGTAAAAATTGCATTTATATGTACGTTGATTCAAGAAAATATGAAGGAAGTCAAATTTCACACTAGAAGAAGGATGAAAGACCATGCAGAACTAATCCAAATCCTAACAAATTTCATCTATCTTGAATCAAATAGAAAGACAAATCCAACACAAAAAGAAAGAGTTCATGAAAATGTTGAATTTAATATACGTTAACTCAAAAAAGTCCACACACATCGTTATAATTCGGAAAATGATTTCTGGGACTAAATTGTAAACTAGATAAACTCATCTTTGACAAAAAAAGTTTGAAAAAAGTATTGTAATTACAATTAATATGTTCTAAGGCAATACGTCTAGTAAAAATTGCATTTCTATGTACGTTGATTCAAGAAAATATGAAGGAAGTCAAATTTCACAATAGAAGAAGGATGAAAGACCATGCAGAACTAATCCAAATCCTAACAAATTTCATCTATCTTGAATCAAATAGAAAGACAAAGCCAACACAAAAAGAAAGAGTTCATAAAAATGTTGAATTTTATATACGTTAACTCAAAAAAGTCTACACATTTCGTTATAAGTCGGAAATTGATTTCTGAGACTAAATTGTAAACTAGATAAACTCATCTTTAAAAGAAAATGTTTGAAAAACGTATTGTAATTATAATTAATATGTTTTAAGGCAATACGTCTAGTAAAAATTGCATTTCTATGTACGTTGATTCAAGAAAATATGAACGAAGTCAAATTTCACACTAGAAGAAGGATGAAAGACCATGCAGAACTAATCCAAATCCAAACAAATTTCTTCTATCTTGAATCAAATAGAAAGACAAAGCCAACACAAAAAGAAAGAGTTCATAAAAATGTTGAATTTTATATACGTTAACTCAAAAAAGTCTACACATTTCGTTATAAGTCGGAAATTGATTTCTGAGACTAAATTGTAAACTAGATAAACTCATCTTTAATAAAAAAAAGTTTGAAAATGTATTGTAATTACAATTAATAGTAAAAATTGCATTTCTATGTACGTTGATTCAAGAAAATATGAAGGAAGTCAAATTTCACAATAGAAGAAGGATGAAAGACCATGCAGAACTAACCCAAATCCTAACAAATGTCATCTATCTTGAATCAAATAGAAAGACAAAGTTAACACAAAAAGAAAGAGTTCATTAAAATGCTGAATTTTATATACGTTAACTCAAAAAGTCTACACATTTCGTTATAAGTCGGAAATTGATTTCTGAGACTAAAGTGTAAACTAGATAAACTCATCTTTAACAGAAAAAATTTGAAAAATGTGTTGTAATTCCAATTAACGTGTTCTAAGGCAATATGTCTAGTAAAAATTGCATTTCTATGTACGTTGATTCAAGAAAATATGAAGGAAGTCAAATTTCACAATAGAAGAAGGATGAAAGACCATGCAGAACTAATCCAAATCCTAACAAATTTCATCTATCTTGAATCAAATAGAAAGACAAAGTTAACACAAAATGAAAGAGTTCATAAAAATGTTGAATTTTATATACGTTAACTCGAAAAATTCTACACACTTCGTTATTAGTCGGAAATTGATTTCTGAGACTAAATTGTAAACTAGATAAACTCATCTTTAATAGAAAAAGTTTGAAAAATGTATTGTAATTACAATTAATATGTTCTAAGGCAATACGTCTAGTAAAAATTGCATTTCTATGTACGTTGATTCAAGAAAATATGAAGGAAGTCAAATTTCACAATAGAAGAAGGATGAAAGACCATGCAGAACTAATCCAAATCCTAACAAATTTCATCTATCTTGAATCAAATAGAAAGACAAAGTTAACACAAAATGAAAGAGTTCATTAAAATGCTGAATTTTATATACGTTAACTCAAAAAGTCTACACATTTCGTTATAAGTCGGAAATTGATTTCTGAGACTAAAGTGTAAACTAGATAAACTCATATTTAACAGAAAAAATTTGAAAAATGTATTGTAATTCCAATTAACGTGTTCTAAGGGAATATGTCTAGTAAAAATTGCATTTCTATGTACGTTGATTCAAGAAAATATGAAGGAAGTCAAATTTCACAATAGAAGAAGGATGAAAGACCATGCAGAACTAATCCAAATCCTAACAAATTTCATCTATCTTGAATCAAATAGAAAGACAAAGTTAACACAAAATGAAAGAGTTCATAAAAATGTTGAATTTTATATACGTTAACTCGAAATATTCTACACACTTCGTTATTAGTCGGAAATTGATTTCTGAGACTAAATTGTAAACTAGATAAACTCATCTTTAATAGAAAAAGTTTGAAAAATGTATTGTAATTACAATTAATATGTTCTAAGGCAATACGTCTAGTAAAAATTGCATTTCTATGTACGTTGATTCAAGAAAATATGAAGGAAGTCAAATTTCACAATAGAAGAAGGATGAAAGACCATGCAGAACTAATCCAAATCCTAACAAATTTCATCTATCTTGAATCAAATAGAAAGACAAAGTTAACACAAAAAGAAAGAGTTCATTAAAATGCTGAATTTTATATACGTTAACTCAAAAAAGTCTACACATTTCGTTATAAGTCGGAAATTGATTTCTGAGACTAAATTGTAAACTAGATAAACTCATCTTTAACAGAAAAAATTTGAAAAATGTATTGTAATTCCTATTAACGTGTTCTAAGGCAATATGTCTAGTAAAAATTGCATTTCTATGTACGTTGATTCAAGAAAATATGAAGGAAGTCAAATTTCACAATAGAAGAAAGATGAAAGACCATACAGAACTAATCCAAATCCTAATAAATTTCATCTATCTTGAATCAAATAGAAAAACAAAGCCAATATAAAAAGAAAGGGTTCATTAAAATGCTGAATTTTATATACGTTAACTCAAAAAGTCTACACATTTCGTTATAAGTCGGAAATTGATTTCTGAGACTAAAGTGTAAAATAGATAAACTCATCTTTAACAGAAAAAATTTGAAAAATGTATTGTAATTCCAATTAACGTGTTCTAAGGCAATATGTCTAGTAAAAATTGCATTTCTATGTACGTTGATTCAAGAAAATATGAAGGAAGTCAAATTTCACAATAGAAGAAGGATGAAAGACCATGCAGAACTAATCCAAATCCTAACAAATTTCATCTATCTTGAATCAAATAGAAGGACAAAGCCAACAAAAAGAAAGAGTTCATAAAAATGTTGAATTTTATATACGTTAACTCAAAAAAGTCTACACATTTCGTTTTAAGTCGGAAATTGATTTCTGAGACTAAATTGTATACTAGATAGACTCATCTTTAACAGAAAAAGTTTGAAAAATGTATTGTAATTACAATTAATATGTTCTAAGGCAATACGTCTAGTATTAATTGCATTTCTATGTACGTTGATTCAAGAAAATATGAAGCAAGTCAAATTTCATAATAGAAGAAGGATGAAAGACCATGCAGAACTAATCCGAATCCTAACAAATTTCATCTATCTTGAATAAAATAGAAAGACAAAGCCAACACAAAAAGAAAGAGTTCATAAAAATGTTGAATTTTATATACGTTAACTCAAAAAAGTCTACACATTTCGTTATAAGTCGGAAATTGATTTCTGAGACTAAATTGTTAACTAGATAGACTCATCTTTAACAGAAAAAGTTTGAAAAATGTATTGTAATTACAATCAATATGTTCTAAGGCAATACATCTAGTAAAAATTTCAATTCTATTTACGTTGATTCAAGAAAATATGAAGGAAGTCAAATTTCACAATAGAAGAAGGATGAAAGACCATGCAGAACTAATCCAAATCCTAAAAAATTTCGTCTATCTTGAATCAAATAGAAAGACAAAGCCAACACAAAAAGAAAGAGTTCATAAAAATGTTGAATTTTATATACGTTAACTCAAAAAAGTCTACACATTTCGTTATAAGTCGGAAATTGATTTCTGAGACTAAATTGTAAACTAGATAAACTCTTCTTTAATAAAAAAAAGTTTGAAAATGAATATTAATTACAATTAATATGTTCTAAGGCAATACGTCTCTTAAAAATTGCATTTCTATGTACGTTGATTCAAAAAAATATGAAGGAATTCAAATTTCACAATAAAAGAAGGATGAAAGACCATGCAAAACTACTCCAAATCCTAACAAATTTCATCTATTTTGAATCAAATAGAAAGACAAAGCCAACACAAAAAGAAAGAGTTCATAAAAATGTTGAATTTTATATACGTTAACTCAAAAAAGTCAACACATTTCGTTATAAGTCGGAAATTGATTTCTGAGACTAAATTGTAAGCTAGATAGACTCATCTTTAACAGAAAAAGTTTGAAAAATGTATTGTAATTAAAATTAATATGTTCTAAGGCAATACGTCTAGTAAAAATTGCATTTCTATGTACGTTGATTCAAAAAAATATGAAGGAATTCAAATTTCACAATAGAAGAAGGATCAAAGACCATGCAGAACTAATCCAAATCCTAACATATTTCATCTATCTTGAATCAAATAGAAAGACAAAGCCAACACAAAAAGAAAGAGTTCATAAAAATGTTGAATTTTATATACGTTAACTCAAAAAAGTCTACACATTTCGTTATAAGTCGGAAATTGATTTCTGAGACTAAATTGTAAACTAGATAAACTCATCTTTAACAGAAAAAGTTTGAAAAATGTATTGTGATTACAATTAATAGGTTCTAAGGCAATATGTCTAGTAAAAATTGCATTTCTATGTACATTTGATTCAAGAAAATATGAAGGAAGTCAAATTTCACAATAGAAGAAGGATGAAAGACCATGTAGAACTAATCCAAATCCTAACAAATTCCATCTATCTTGAATCAAATAAAAAGACAAAGCCAACACAAAAAGAAAGAGTTCATAAAAATGTTGAATTTTATATACGTTAACTCAAAAAAGTCTACACATTTCGTTATAAGTCGGAAATTGATTTCTGAGACTAAATTGTAAACTAGATAAACTCATCTTTAACAGAAAAAGTTTGAAAAATGTATTGTAATTACAATCAATATGTTCTAAGGCAATACGTCTAGTAAAAATTGCAATTCTATTTAGGTTGATTCAAGAAAATATGAAGCAAGTCAAATTTCACAATAGAAGAAGGATGAAAGACCATCAGAACTAATCCGAATCCTAACAAATTTCATCTATCTTGAATCAAATAGAAAGACAAAGCCAACACAAAAAGAAAGAGTTCATAAAAATGTTGAATTTTATATACGTTAACTCAAAAAAGTCTACACATTTCGTTATAAGTCGGAAATTGATTTCTGAGACTAAATTGTAAACTAGATAGACTCATCTTTAACAGAAAAAGTTTGAAAAATGTATTGTAATTACAATTAATATGTTCTAAGGCAATACGTCTAATAAAAATTGCATTTCTATGTACGTTGATTCAAGAAAATATGAAGCAAGTAAAATTTCACAATAGAAGAAGGATGAAAGACCATGCAGAACTAATCCAAATCCTAACAAATTTCATCTATCTTGAATCAAATAGAAAGACAAAGCCAACACAAAAAGAAAGAGTTCATAAAAATGTTGAATTTTATATACGTTAACTCAAAAAAGTCTACACATTTCGTTATAAGTCGGAAATTGATTTCTGAGGCTAAATTGTAAACTAGATAAACTCATCTTTAAAAGAAAATGTTTGAAAAATGTATTGTAATTATAATTAATATGTTCTTAGGCAATACGTTTAGTAAAAATTGCATTTCTATGTACGTTGATTCAAGAAAATATGAACGAAGTCAAATTTCACAATAGAAGAAGGATGAAAGACCATGCAGAACTAATCCAAATCCTAACAAATTTCATCTATCTTGAATCAAATAGAAAGACAAAGCCAACACAAAAAGAAAGAGTTCATAAAAATGTTGAATTTTATATACGTTAACTCAAAAAAGTCTACACATTTCCTTATAAGTCGAAAATTGATTTTTGAGACTAATTTGTAAACTAGATAAACTCATCTTTAACAGAAAAAGTTTGAAAAATGTATTGTAATTATAATTAATATGTTATAAGGCAATACGTCTAGTAAAAATTGCATTTCAATGTACGTTGATTCAACAAAATATGAAGGAAGTCAAATTTCACAATAGAAGAAGGATGAAAGACCATGCAGAACTAATCCAAATCCTAACAAATATCATCTATCTTGAATCAAATAGAAAGACAAAGCCAACACAAAAAGAAAGAGTTCATAAAAATGTTGAATTTTATATACGTTAACTCAAAAAAGTCTACACATTTCGTTATAAGTCGGAAATTGATTTCTGAGACTAAATTGTAAACTAGATAAACTCATCTTTAAAAGAAAATGTTTGAAAAACGTATTGTAATTATAATTAATATGTTTTAAGGCAATACGTCTAGTAAAAATTGCATTTCTATGTACGTTGATTCAAGAAAATATGAACGAAGTCAAATTTCACACTAGAAGAAGGATGAAAGACCATGCAGAACTAATCCAAATCCAAACAAATTTCTTCTATCTTGAATCAAATAGAAAGACAAAGCCAACACAAAAAGAAAGAGTTCAGAAAAATGTTGAATTTTATATACGTTAACTCAAAAAAGTCTACACATTTCGTTATAAGTCGGAAATTGATTTCTGAGACTAAATTGTAAACTAGATAAACTCATCTTTAACAGAAAAAGTTTGAAAAATGTATTGTAATCACAAATAATATGTTCTAAGGCAATGCGTCTAGTAAAAATTGCATTTCTATGTACGTTGATTCAAGAAAATATGAAGAAGTCAAATTTCACAATAGAAGAGGGATGAAAGACCATGCAGAACTAATCCAAATCCTAACAAATTTCATCTATCTTGAATCAAATAGAAAGACAAAGCCAACACAAAAAGAAAGAGTTCATAAAAATTTTGAATTTTATATACGTCAACTCAAAAAAGTCTACACATTTCGTTATAAGTCGGAAATTGATTTCTGAGACTAAATTGTAAACTAGATAAACTCATCTTTAACAGAAAAAGTTTGAAAAATGTATTGTAATTACAATTAATATGTTCTAAGGCAATACGTCTAGTAAAAATTGCATTTTCATGTAAGTTGATTAAGGAAAATATGAAGGTAGTCAAATTTCACAATAGAAGAAGGATGAAAGACCATGCAGAACTAACCCAAATCCTAACAAATGTCATCTATCTTGAATCAAATAGAAAGACAAAGCCAACACAAAAAGAAAGAGTTCATAAAAATGTAGAATTTTATATACGTTATCTCAAAAAAGTCTACACATTTCGTTATAAGTCGGAAATTGATTTCTGAAACTAAATTGTAAACTAGATAAACTCATCCTTAATAAAAAAAAGTTTGAAAATGTATTGTAATTACAATTAATAGTAAAAATTGCATTTCTATGTACGTTGATTCAAGAAAATATGAAGGAAGTCAAATTTCACAATAGAAGAAGGATGAAAGACCATGCAGAACTAATCCAAATCCTAACAACTTTCATCTATCTTGAATCAAATAGAAAGTCAAATCCAACACAAAAAGAAAGAGTTCATAAAAATGTAGAATTTAATATACGTTAACTCGAAAAAGCCTACACACTTCGTTATAAGTCGGAAATTGATTTCTGAGACTAAATTGTAAACTAGATAAACTCATCTTTAACTGAAAAAGTTTGAAAAATGTAGTGTAATCACAAATAATATGTTCTAAGGAAATACGTCTACTAAAAATTGCATTTCTATGTACGTTGATTCAAGAAAATATGAAGGAAGTCAAATTTCACAATAGAAGAAGGATGAAAGACCATGCAAAACTAATACAAATCCTAACAAATTTCATCTATCTTGAATCAAATAGAAAGACAAATCCAACATAAAAAGAAAGAGTTCATAAAAATGTTGAATTTTATATACGTTAACTCAAAAAACTCTACACATTTCGTTATAAGACGGAAATTGATTTCTGAGACTAAATTGTAAACTAGATAAACTCATCTTTAACAGAAAAAGTTTGAAAAATGTATAGTAATTAAAATTAATATGTTCTAAGGAAATATGTCTAGTAAAAAATTGCATTTCTATGTACGTTGATTCAAGAAAATATGAAGGAAGTCAAATTTCACAATAGAAGAAGGATGAAAGACCATGCAGAACTAACGCAAATCCTAACAAATTTCATCTATCTTGAATAAAATAGAAAGACAAATCCAACACAAAAAGAAAGAGTTCATAAAAATGTTGAATTTTATATACGTTAACTCAAAAAAGTCTACACATTTCGTTATAAGTCGGAAATTGATTTCCGAGACTAAATTGTAAACTAGATATACTCATCTTTAACATAAAATGTTTGAAAAATGTATTGTAATTACAATTAATATGTTCTAAGCCAATACGTCTAGTAAAAATTGCATTTCTATGTACGTTGATTCAAGAAAATATGAAGGAAGTCAAATTTCACACTAGAAGAAGGATGAAAGACCATGCAGAACTAATCCAAATCCTAACAAATTTCATCTATCTTGAAACAAATAGAAAGACAAATCCAACACAAAAAGAAAGAGTTCATGAAAATGTTGAATTTAATATACGTTAACTCAAAAAAGTCTACACACATCGTTATAAGTCGGAAAATGATTTCTGGGACTAAATTGTAAACTAGATAAACTCATCTTTTACTGAAAAGGTTTGAAAAATGTATTGTAATCACAAATAATATGTTCTAAGGCATTAGGTCTACTAAAAATTGTATTTCTATGTACGTTGATTCAAGAAAATATGAAGGAAGTCAAATTTCACAATAGAAGAAGGATGAAAGACCATGCAGAACTAATCCAAATCCTAAAAAATTTCATCTATCTTGAATCAAATAGAAAGACAAAGCTAACACAAAAAGAAAGAGTTCATAAAAATGTTGAATTTTATATACGTTAACTCAAAAAAGTCTACACATTTCGTTATAAGTCGGAAATTTATTTTCGAGACTAAATTGTAAATTTGATAAACTCATCTTTAACAGAAAAAGTTTGAAAAATGTATTGTAATTACAATTAATATGTTCTAAGGCAATACGTCTAGTAAAAATTGCATTTCTATTTACGATGATTCAAGAAAATATGAAGGAAGTCAAATTTCACAATAGAAGAAGGATGAAATACCATGCACAACTAATCCAAATCCTAGCAAATTTCATCTATCTTGAATCAAATAGAAAGACAAAGCCACCACAAAAAGAAAGAGTTCATAAATATGTTGAATTTTATATACCTTAACTCAAAAAAGTGTACACATTTCGTTATAAGTCGGAAATTGATTTCTGAGACTAAATTGTAAACTAGATAAACTCATCTTTAATAGAAAAAGTTTGAAAAATGTATTGTAATTACAATTAATATGTTCTAAGGCAATACGTCTAGTAAAAATTGCATTTCTATGTACGTTGATTCAAGAAAATATGAAGCAAGTCAAATTTCACAATAGAAGAAGGATGAAAGACCATGCAGAACTAATCCAAATCCTAACAAATTTCATCTATCTTGAATCAAATAGAAAGACAAAGCCAACACAAAAAGAAAGAGTTCATAGAAATGTTGAATTTAATATACGTTAACTCAAAAAAATCTACACTCTTCGTTATAAGTCGGAAATTGATTTATGAGACTAAATTGTAAATTAGATAAACTCAAATTTAACAGAAAAAGTTTGAAAAATGTATTGTAATTACAATTAATATGTTCTAAGGCAATACGTCTAGTAAAAATTGCATTTCTATGTACGTTGATTCAAGAAATATATGAAGGAAGTCAAATTTCACAATAGAAGAAGGATGAAAGACCATGCAGAACTAATCCAAATCCTAAAAATTTCATCTATCTTGAATCAAATAGAAAGACAAAGCCAACACAAAAAGAAAGAGTTCATAAAATTTTTGAAATTTATATACGTTAACTCAAAAAAGTCTACACATTTCGATATAAGTCGGAAATTGATTTCTGAGACTAAATTGTAAACTAGATAAACTCATCTTTAACAGAAAAAGTTTGAAAAATGTATTGTAATTACAATTAATATGTTATAAGACAATACGTCTAGGAAAAATTGCATTTCTATGTACGTTGATTCAAGAAAATATGAAGGAAGTCAAATTTCACAAAGAAGGATGAAAGACCATGCAGAACTAATCCAAATCCTAACAAATTTCATCTATCTTGAATCAAATAGAAAGACAAAGCCAACACAAAAAGAAAGAGTTCATAAAAATGTTGAAATTTATATACGTTAACTCAAACAAGTCTACACATTTCGTTATAAGTCGGAAATTGATTTCTGAGACTAAATTGTAAACTAGATAAACTCATCTTTAACAAAAAAAAGTTTGAAAAATGTATTGTAATTACAATTAATATGTTCTAAGGCAATACGTCTAGTAAAAATTGCATTTCTATGTACGTTGATTCAAGAAAATATGAAGGAAGTCAAATTTCACAATAGAAGAAGGATGAAAGACCATGCAGAACTAATCCAAATCCTAACAAATTTCATCTATCTTGAATCAAATAGAAAGACAAAGCCAATACAAAAAGAAAGAGTTCATAAAAATGTTGAATTTTATATACATTAACTCAAAAAAGTCTACACATTTCGTTATAAGTTGGAAATTGATTTCTGAGACTAAATTGTAAACTAGATAAACTCATCTTTAAAAGAAAAAGTTTGAAAAATGTATTGTAATTACAATTAATATGTTCTAAGGCAATACGTCTAGTAAAAATTGCATTTCTATGTACGTTGATTCAAGAAAATATGAAGGAAGTCAAATTTCACAATAGAAGAAGGTTGAAAGACCAAGCAGAACTAATCCAAATCCTAACAAATTTCATCTATCTTGAATCAGATTGAAAGACAAAGCCAATACAAAAATAAAGAGTTCATAAATATGTTGAACTTTATATACGTTAACTCAAAATAGTCTACACACTTCGTTATAAGTCGGAAGTTGATTTCTGAGACTAAATTGTATACTAGATAAATTCATCTTTAACAGAAAAAGTTTGAAAAATATATCGTTATTACAATTAATATGTTCCAAGGTAATACCTCTAATAAAAATTTCATTTCTATGTACGTTGATTTAAGAAAATATCAAGGAAGTCAAATTTCACAATAGAAGAAGGATGAAAGACCATGCAGAACTAATCCAAATCCTAACAAATTTCATCTATCTTGAATCAAATAGAAAGACAAAGCCAACACAAAAAGAAAGAGTTCATAAAAATGTTGAATTTTATATACGTTAACTCAAAAAAGTCTACACATTTCGTTATAAGTCGGAAATTGAATTCTGAGGCTAAATTGTAAACTAGATAAACTCATCTTTAACATAAAAAGTTTGAAAAATGTATTGTAATTACAATTATTATGTTCTAAGGAAATACGTCTAGTAAAAATTGCATTTCTATGTACGTTGATTCAAGAAAATATGAAGGAAGTCAAATTTCACAATAGAAGAAGGATGAAAGACCATGCAGAACTAATCCAAATCCTAACAAATTTCATCTATCTTGAATCAAATAGAAAGACAAAGCCAACACAAAAAGAAAGAGTTCATAAAAATGTAGAATTTTATATACGTTAACTCAAAAAAAGTCTACACATTTCGTTATAAGTCGAAAATTGATTTCTGAGACTAAATTGTAAACTAGATATACTCATCTTTAACAGAAAAAGTTTGAAAAATGTATTGTAATTACAATTAATATGTTCTAAGGCAATACGTCTAGTAAAAATTGCATTTCTATGTACGTTGATTCAAGAAAATATGAAGGAAGTCAAATTTCACAATAGAAGAAGGATGAAAGACCATGCATAACTAATCCAAATCCTAAAAAATTTCATCTATCTTGAATCCAATAGAAAGACAAAGCCAACACAAAAAGAAAGAGTTCATAAAAATATTGAATTTTATATACGTTAACTCAAAAAAGTCTACACAATTCGTTATAAGTCGGAAATTGATTTCTGTGACTAAATTATAAACTAGATAAACTCATATTTAACAGAAAAAGTTTGAAAAATGTATCTTAATTACAATTAATATGTTCTAAGGCAATACGTCTAGTAAAAATTGCATTTCTATGTACTTTGATTCAAGAAAATATGAAGGAAGTCAAATTTCACAAAAGATATTAATTGTAATTAAGATACATTTTTCAAACTTTTTCTGTTAAATATGAGTTTATCTAGTTTATAATTTAGTCTCAGAAATCAATTTCCGACTTATAACGAAATGTCTAGAATTTTTTGAGTTAACGTATATAAAATTCAATATTTTTATGAACTCTTTCTTTTTTGACTTATTTGATTCAAGATAGATGAAATTTGTTAGGATTTGGATTAGTTCTGCATGGTCTTTCATCCTTCTTCTATTGTGAAATTCGACTTCCTTCATATTTTCTTGAATCAACGTACATAGAAATGCAATTTTTACTAGACGTACTGCCTTAGAACATATTAATTGTAATTACAATACATTTTTCAAACTTTTTCTGTTAAAGATGAATTTATCTAGTTTACAATTTAGTCTTAGAAATCAATTTCCGACTTATAACGAAATGTGTAGACTTTTTTGAGTTAACGTATATAAAATTCAACATTTTTATGAACTCTTTCTTTTTGTGTTGGCTTTGTCTTTCTATTTGATTCAAAATAGATGAAATTTATTAGGATTTGGATTAGTTCTGCATGGTATTTCATCCTTTTTATATTGTGAAATTTGACTTCCTTCATATTTTCTTGAATCAACGTACATAGAAATGCAATTTTTACTAGACGTATTGCCTAAGAACATATTAATTGTAATTACAATACATTTTTCAAACTTTTTCTGTTAAAGATGAGTTTATCTAGTTTACAATTTAGTCTCAGAAATCAATTTCCGACTTATAACGAAATGTGTAGACTTTTTTGAGTTAACGTATATAAAATTCAACATTTTTATGAACTCTTTCTTTTTGTGTTGGCTTTGTCTTTCTATTTGATTCAATATAGATGAAATTTGTTAGGATTTGGATTAGTTATGCATGGTCTTTCATCCTTCTTCTATTGTGAAATTTGACTTCCTTCATATTTTCTTGGATCAACGTACATAGAAATGCAATTTTTATTAGACGTATTGCCTTAGAACATATTAATTGTAATTACAATACATTTTTCAAACTTTTTTTTGTTAAAGATGAGTTTATCTAGTTTACAATTTAGTCTCAGAAATCAATTTCCGACTTATAACGAAATGTGTAGACTTTTTTGAGTTAACGTATATAAAATTCAACATTTTTATGAACTCTTTCTTTTTGTGTTGGCTTTGTCTTTCTATTTGATTCAAGATAGATGAAATTTGTTAGGATTTGGATTAGTTCTGCATGGTCTTTCATCCTTCTTCTATTGTGAAATTCGACTTACTTCATATTTTCTTGAATCAACGTACATAGAAATGCAATTTTTACTAGACGTACTGCCTTAGAACATATTAATTGTAATAACAATACATTTTTCAAACTTTTTCTGTTAAAAATGAATTTATCTAGTTTACAATTTAGTCTTAGAAATCAATTTCCGACTTATAACGAAATGTGTAGACTTTTTTGAGTTAACGTATATAAAATTCAACATTTTTATGAACTCTTTCTTTTTGTGTTGGCTTTGTATTTCTATTTGATTCAATATAGATGAAATTTGTTAGGATTTGGATTAGTTTTGCATGGTCTTTCATCCTTCTTCTATTGTGAAATTTGACTTCCTTCATATTTTCTTGAATCAACGTACATAGAAATGCAATTTTTACTAGACGTATTGCCTTAGAACATATTAATTGTAATTACAATACATTTTTCAAACTTTTTCTGTTAAAGATGAGTTTATCTAGTTTACAATTTAGTCCCAGAAATCAATTTCCGACTTATAACGAAATGTGTAGACTTTTTGGAGTTAACGTATATAAATATCATCATTTTTATGAACTCTTTCTTTTTGTGTTGGCTTTGTCTTTCTATTTAATTCAAGATAGATGAAATTTGTTAGGATTTGGATTAGTTCTGCATGGTCTTTCATCCTTCTTCTATTGTGAAATTTGACTTCCTTCATATTTTCTTGAATCAACGTACATAGAAATGCAATTTTTACTAGATGTATTGCCTTAGAACATATTAATTGTAATTACAATACATTTTTCAAACTTTTTCTGTTAAAGATGAGTTTATCTAGTTTACAATTTAGTCTCAGAAATTAATTTCCGACTTATAACCAAATGTGTAGACTTTTTTGAGTTAACGTATATAAAATATAACATTTTTATGAACTCTTTCTTTTTGTGTTGGCTTTGTATTTCTATTGGATTCAAGATAGATGAAATTTGTTAGGATTTGGATTAGTTCTGAATGGTCTTTCATCCTTCTTGTATTGTGAAATTAGACTTCCTTCATATTTTCTTGAATCAACGTACATAGAAATGCAATTTTCACTAGACGTATTGCCTTAGAACATATTAATTGTAATTACAATACATTTTTTAAACTTTTTCTGTTAAATATGAGTTTATCTAGTTTACAATTTAGTCTCAGAAATCAATTTCCGATTTATAACGAAGTGTGTAGACTTTTTTGAGTTAACGTATATAAAATTCAACATTTTTATGAACTCTTTCTTTTTGTGTTGGCTTTGTCTTTCTATTTGATTCAAGATAGATGAAATTTGTTAGGATTTGGATTAGTTCTGTATGGTCTTTCATCCTTCTTCTATTGTGAAATTTGACTTCCTTCATATTTTCTTGGATCGACATACATAGAAATGCAATTTTTACTAATAATTGTAATTACAATACATTTACAAACTTTTTATATTAAAGATGAGTTATCTAGTTTACAATTTAGTCTCAGAAATCAATTTCCGACTTATAACAAAATGTGTAGACTTTTTTGAGTTAAAGTATATAAAATTCAACATTTTTATGAACGCTTTCTTTTTGTGTTGGCTTTGTCTTACTATCTTATTCAAGATAGATGAAATTTGTTATGATTTGGATTAGTTCTGAATTGTCTTTCATCCTTCTTCTATTGTGAAATTAGACTTCTTTCATATTTTCTTGAATCAACGTACATAGAAATGCAATATTTACTAGACGTATTTCCTAAGAACATATTAATTATAATTACAATACATTTTTCAAAATTTTTCTTTTAAAGATGAGTTTATCTAGTTTACAATTTTGTCTCAGAAATCAATTTCCGACTTATAACGAAATGTGTAGACTTTTTTGAGTTAACGTATATAAAATTCAACAATTTTATGAACTCTTTTTTTTTGTGTTGGATTTGTCTTTCTATTTGATTCAAGATAGATGAAATTTGTTAGGATTTGGATTAGTTCTGCATGGTCTTTCATCCTTCTTCTATTGTGAAATTTGACTTCCTTCATATTTTCTTGAATCGACATACATAGAAATGCAATTTTTACTAATAATTGTAATTACAATACATTTACAAACTTTTTATATTAAAGATGAGTTTATCTAGTTTACAATTTAGTCTCAGAAATCAATTTCCGACTTATAACAAAATGTGTAGACTTTTTTGAGTTAAAGTATATAAAATTCAACATTTTTATGAACGCTTTCTTTTTGTGTTGGCTTTGTCTTACTATCTTATTCAAGATAGATAAAATTTGTTATGATTTGGATTAGTTCTGAATGGTCTTTCATCCTTCTTCTATTGTGAAATTAGACTTCTTTCATATTTTCTTGAATCAACGTACATAGAAATGCAATATTTACTAGACGTATTGCCTAAGAACATATTAATTATAATTACAATACATTTTTCAAAATTTTTCTTTTAAAGATGAGTTTATCTAGTTTACAATTTTGTCTCAGAAATCAATTTCCGACTTATAACGAAATGTGTAGACTTTTTTGAGTTAACGTATATAAAATTCAACAATTTTATGAACTCTTTTTTTTTGTGTTGGATTTGTCTTTCTATTTGATTCAAGATAGATGAAATTTGTTAGGATTTGGATTAGTTCTGCATGGTCTTTCATCCTTCTTCTATTGTGAAATTTGACTTCCTTCATAGTTTCTTGAATCAACGTACATAGAAATGCAATTTTCACTAGACGTATTGCCTTAGAACATATTAATTGTAATTACAATAAATTTTTCAAACTTTTTCTGTTAAAGATGAGTTTATCTAGTTTATAATTTAGTCTCATAAATCAATTTCCGACTTATAACGAAATGTGTAGACTTTTTTGAGTTAACGTATGTAAATTTTAACATTTTTATGAACTCTTTCTTTTTTTGTTGGATTTGTCTTTCTATTTGATTCAAGATAGATGAAATTTGTTAGGATTTGGATTAGTTCTGCATGGTCTTTCATTCTTCTTCTATTGTGAAATTTGACTTCCTTCATATTTTCTTGAATCAACGTACATAGAAATGCAATTTTCACTAGACGTATTGCCTTAGAACATATTAATTGTAATTACAATACATTTTTTAAACTTTTTCTGTTAAATATGAGTTTATCTAGTTTACAATTTAGTCTCAGAAATCAATTTCCGACTTATAACGAAGTGTGTAGGCTCTTTTGTGTTAACGTAT
The DNA here is from genome assembly GCF_003573695.1 of Papaver somniferum. Classification (NCBI taxonomy): domain Eukaryota; kingdom Viridiplantae; phylum Streptophyta; class Magnoliopsida; order Ranunculales; family Papaveraceae; genus Papaver; species Papaver somniferum. The sequence goes on from NW_020625375.1 coordinate 85,554, forward strand.
ATTAAACTCAACATTTTTATGAACTCTTTCTTTTTGTGTTTGCTTTGTCTTTCTATTTGATTCAAGATAGATGAAATTTGTTAGGATTTGGATTAGTTTTGCACGGTCTTTCATCCTTCTTCTATTGTGAAATTTGACTTCCTTCATATTTTCTTGAATCAACGTACATAGAAATGCAATTTTTACTAGACGTATTGCCTTAGAACATATTAATTGTAATTACAATACATTTTTCAAACTTTTTCTTTTAAAAATGAGTTTATCTAGTTTACAATTTAGTCTCAGAAATCAATTTCCGACTTATAACGAAATGTGTAGACTTTTTTGAGTTGACGTATATAAAATTCAACATTTTTATGAACTCTTTCTTTTTGTGTTGGCTTTGTCTTTCTATTTGATTCAAGATAGATGAAATTTGTTAGGATTTGGATTAGTTCTGAATGGTCTTTCATCCTTCTTCTATTGTGAAATTAGACTTCCTTCATATTTTCTTGAATCAACGTACATAGAAATGCAATTTTCACTAGACGTATTGCCTTAGAACATATTAATTGTAATTACAATACATTTTTTAAACTTTTTCTGTTAAAGATGAGTTTATCTAGTTTACAATTTAGTCTCAGAAATCAATTTCCGACTTATAACGAAGTGTGTAGGCTTTTTTGAGTTAACGTATATTAAACTCAACATTTTTATGAACTCTTTCTTTTTGTGTTGGCTTTGTCTTTCTATTTGATTCAAGATAGATGAAATTTGTTAGGATTTGGATTAGTTTTGCATGGTCTTTCATCCTTCTTCTATTGTGAAATTTGACTTCCTTCATATTTTCTTGAATCAACGTACGTTGAAATGCAATTTTTACTAGACGTATTGCCTTAGAACATATTAATTGTAATTACAATACATTTTTCAAACTTTTTCTTTTAAAGATGAGTTTATCTAGTTTACAATTTAGTCTCAGAAATCAATTTCCGACTTATAACGAAATGTGTAGACTTTTTTGAGTTAATGTATATAAAATTCAACATTTTTATGAACTCTTTCTTTTTGTGTTGGCTTTGTATTTCTATTTGATTCAATATAGATGAAATTTGTTAGGATTTGGATTAGTTTTGCATGGTCATTCATCCTTCTTCTATTGTGAAATTAGACTTCCTTCATATTTTCTTAAATCAACGTACATAGAAATGCAATTTTTACTAGACGTATTGCCTTAGAACATATTAATTGTAATTACAATACATTTTTCAAAATTTTCTGTTAAATATGAGTTTATCTAGTTTACAATTTAGTCTCAGAAATCAATTTCCGACTTATAAGGAAATGTGTAGACTTTTTTGAGTTAACGTATATATAATTCAACATTTTTATGAACTCTTTCTTTTTGTGTTGGCTTTGTCTTTCTATTTAATTCAATATAGATGATATTTGTTAGGATTTGGATTAGTTATGTATGGTCTTTCATCCTTCTTTTATTGTGAAATTTGACTTCCTTCATATTTTCTTGAATCGACGTACATAGAAATGCAATTTTTACTAGACGTATTGCCTTAGAACATATTAATTGTAACTACAATACATTTTTCGAACTTTTTCTGTTAAAGATGAGTTTATCTAGTTTACAATTTAGTCTCAGAAATCAATTTCGGACTTATAACGAAATGTGTAGACTTTTTTGAGTTAACGTATATTAAATTCAACATTTTTATGAACTCTTTCTTTTTGTGTTGGCTTTGTCTTTCTATCTGATTCCAGATAGATGAAATTTGTTAGGATTTGGATTAGTTCTGCATGGTCTTTCATCCTTCTTCTATTGTGAAATTAGACTTCCTTCATATTTTCTTGAATCAACGTACATAGAAATGCAATTTTTACTAGACGTATTGCCTAAGAACATCTTAATTATAATTACAATACATTTTTCAAAATTTTTCTTTTAAAGATGAGTTTATCTAGTTTACAATTTAGTCTCAGAAATCAATTTCCGACTTATAACGAAATGTGTAGACTTTTTTGAGTTAACGTATATAAAATTCAACATTTTATGAACTGGTTCTTTTTGTGTTGGATTTGTCTTTCTATTTGATTCAAGATAGATGAAATTTGTTAGGATTTGGATTAGTTCTGCATGGTCTTTCATCCTTCTTCTATTGTGAAATTAGACTTCCTTCATATTTTTTTGAATCAACGTACATAGAAATGCAATTTTTACTAGACGTATTTCCTTAGAACATATTAATTGTAATTACAATACATTTTTAAAACTTTTTCTGTTAAAGATGAGTTTGTCTGGTTTATAATTTAGTCTCAGAAATCAATTTCCGACTTATAACGAAATGTGTAGACTTTTTTGAGTTAACGTATATAAAATTCAACAATTTTATGAACTCTTTCTTTTTGTGTTGGATTTGTCTTTCTATTTAAGATAGATGAAATTTGTTAGGATTTGGATTAGTTTTGCATGGTCTTTCATCCTTCTTCTATTGTGAAATTTGACTTCCTTCATATTTTCTTGAACGTACATAGAAATGCAATTTTCACTAGACGTATTGCCTTAGAACATATTAATTGTAATTACAATACATTTTCAAACTTTTTCTGTTAAAGATGAGTTTATCTAGTTTATAATTTAGTCTCAGAAATCAATTTCCGACTTATAACGAAATGTATAGACTTTTTTGAGTTAACGTATATAAAATTTAACATTTTTATGAACTCTTTCTTTTTGTGTTGGATTTGTCTTTCTATTTGATTCAAGATAGATGAAATTTGTTAGGATTTGGATTAGTTCTGCATGGTCTTTCATCCTTCTTCTATTGTGAAATTTGACTTCCTTCATATTTTCTTGAATCAACGTACATAGAAATGCAATTTTTACTTGACGTATTGCCTTAAAACATATTGATTGTAATTACAATAAATTTTTCAAACTTTTTCTGTTAAAGATGAGTTTATCTAGTTTACAATTTAGTCTCAGAAATCAATTTCCGACTTATAACGAAGTGTGTAGACTTTTTTGAGTTAACGTATATTAAATTCAACATTTTTATGAACTTTTTCTTTTTGTGTTGGATTTGTCTTTCTATTTGATTCAAGATAGATGAAATTTGTTAGGATTTGGATTAGTTCTGCATGGTCTTTCATCCTTCTTCTATTGTGAAATTTGACTTCCTTCATATTTTCTTGAATCAACGTACATAGAAATGCAATCTTTACTAGACGTATTGCCTTAGAACATATTAATTGTAATTACAATACATTTTTAAAACTTTTTCTGTTAAAGATGAGTCTATCTAGTTTACAATTTAGTCTCAGAAATCAATTTCCGACTTATAACGAAATGTGTAGACTTTTTTGAGTTAATGTATATAAAATTCAACATTTTTATGAACTCTTTTTTCTTTTGTTGGCTGTGTCTTTCTATTTGATTCAAGATAGATGAAATTTGTTAGGATTTGGATTAGTTCTGCATGGTCTTTCATCCTTCTTCTATTGTGAAATTTGACTTCCTTCATATTTTCTTGAATCAACGTACATAGAAATGCAATTTTTACTAGACGTATTGCCTTAGAACATATTGATTATAATTACAATACATTTTTCAAACTTTTTCTGTTAAAGATGAGTTTATCTAGTTTACAATTTAGTCTCAGAAATCAATTTCCGACTTATAACGAAATGTGTAGACTTTTTTGAGTTAACGTATATTAAATTCAACATTTTTATGAACTCTTTCTTTTTGTGTTGGCTTTGTCTTTCTATTTGATTCAAGATAGATGAAATTTTTTAGGATTTGGATTAGTTCTGCATGGTCTTTCATCCTTCTTCTATTGTGAAATTTGACTTGCTTCATATTTTCTTGAATCAACGTACATAGAAATGCAATTTTTACAAGACGTATTGCCTTACAACATATTAATTGTAATTACAATACATTTTTCAAACTTTTTCTGTTAAAGATGAGTTTATCTAGTTTACAATTTAGTCTCAGAAATCAATTTCCGACTTATAACGAAATGTGTAGACTTTTTTGAGTTAACGTATGTAAAATTCAACATTTTAATGAACTCTTTCTTTTTATATTGGCTTTGTCTTTCTATTTGATTCAAGATAGATGAAATTTGTTAGGATTTGGATTAGTTATGCATGGTCTTTCATCCTTCTTCTATTGTGAAATTTGACTTCCTTCATATTTTCTTGAATCAACGTACATAGAAATACAATTTTTACTAGACGTATTGCCTTATAACATATTAATTGTAATTACAATACATTTTTCAAACTTTTTCTGTTAAAGATGAGTTTATCCAGTTTACAATTTAGTCTCAGAAATCCATTTCCGACTTATAACAAAATGTGTAGACTTTTTTGAGTTAACGTATATAAAATTCAACATATTTATGAACTCTTTCTTTTTGTGGTGGCTTTGTCTTTCTATTTGATTCAAGATAGATGAAATTTGTTAGGATTTGGATTAGTTCTGCATGGTCTTTCATCCTTCTTCTATTGTGAAATTTGACTTCCTTCATATTTTCTTGAATCAACGTACATAGAAATGCAATTTTTACTAGACGTATTGCCTTAGAACATATTAATTTTAATTACAATACATTTTTCAAACTTTTTCTATTAAAGATGAGTTTATCTAGTTTACAATTTAGTCTCAGAAATCAATTTCCGACTTATAACGAAATGTGTACACTTTTTTGAGTTAACGTATATAAAATTCAACATATTTATGAACTCTTTCTTTTTGTGGTGGCTTTGTCTTTCTATTTGATTCAAGATAGATGAAATTTGCTAGGATTTGGATTAGTTGTGCATGGTATTTCATCCTTCTTCTATTGTGAAATTTGACTTCCTTCATATTTTCTTGAATCATCGTAAATAGAAATGCAATTTTTACTAGACGTATTGCCTTAGAACATATTAATTGTAATTACAATACATTTTTCAAACTTTTTCTGTTAAAGATGAGTTTATCAAATTTACAATTTAGTCTCGAAAATAAATTTCCGACTTATAACGAAATGTGTAGACTTTTTTGAGTTAACGTATATAAAATTCAACATTTTTATGAACTCTTTCTTTTTGTGTTAGCTTTGTCTTTCTATTTGATTCAAGATAGATGAAATTTTTTAGGATTTGGATTAGTTCTGCATGGTCTTTCATCCTTCTTCTATTGTGAAATTTGACTTCCTTCATATTTTCTTGAATCAACGTACATAGAAATACAATTTTTAGTAGACCTAATGCCTTAGAACATATTATTTGTGATTACAATACATTTTTCAAACCTTTTCAGTAAAAGATGAGTTTATCTAGTTTACAATTTAGTCCCAGAAATCATTTTCCGACTTATAACGATGTGTGTAGACTTTTTTGAGTTAACGTATATTAAATTCAACATTTTCATGAACTCTTTCTTTTTGTGTTGGATTTGTCTTTCTATTTGTTTCAAGATAGATGAAATTTGTTAGGATTTGGATTAGTTCTGCATGGTCTTTCATCCTTCTTCTAGTGTGAAATTTGACTTCCTTCATATTTTCTTGAATCAACGTACATAGAAATGCAATTTTTACTAGACGTATTGGCTTAGAACATATTAATTGTAATTACAATACATTTTTTAAACATTTTCTGTTAAAGATGAGTATATCTAGTTTACAATTTAGTCTCGGAAATCAATTTCCGACTTATAACGAAATGTGTAGACTTTTTTGAGTTAACGTATATAAAATTCATCATTTTTATGAACTCTTTCTTTTTGTGTTGGCTTTGTCTTTCTATTTGATTCAAGATAGATGAAATTTGTTAGGATTTGGATTAGTTCTGCATGGTCTTTCATCCTTCTTCTATTGTGAAATTTGACTTCCTTCATATTTTCTTGAATCAACGTACATAGAAATGCAATTTTTAGTAGACGTATTGCCTTAGAACATATTATTTGTGATTACACTACATTTTTCAAACTTTTTCAGTTAAATATGAGTTTATCTAGTTTACAATTTAGTCTCAGAAATCAATTTCCGACTTATAACGAAGTGTGTAGGCTTTTTTGAGTTAACGTATATCAAATTCTACATTTTTATGAACTCTTTCTTTTTGTGTTGGATTTGTCTTTCTATTTGATTCAAGATAGATGAAATTTGTTAGGATTTGGATTAGTTCTGCATGGTCTTTCATCCTTCTTCTATTGTGAAATTTGACTTCCTTCATATTTTCTTGAATCAACGTACATAGAAATGCAATTTTTACTATTAATTGTAATTTCAATACATTTTCAAACTTTTTTTTATTAAAGATGAGTTTATCTAGTTTACAATTTAGTGTCAGAAATCAATTTCCGACTTATAACGAAATGTGTAGACTTTTTTGAGATAACGTATATAAAATTCTACATTTTTATGAACTCTTTCTTTTTGTGTTGGCTTTGTCTTTCTATTTGATTCAAGATAGATGACATTTGTTAGGATTTGGGTTAGTTCTGCATGGTCTTTCATCCTTCTTCTATTGTGAAATTTGACTACCTTCATATTTTCCTTAATCAACTTACATGAAAATGCAATTTTTACTAGACGTATTGCCTTAGAACATATTAATTGTAATTACAATACATTTTTCAAACTTTTTCTGTTAAAGATGAGTTTATCTAGTTTACAATTTAGTCTCAGAAATCAATTTCCGACTTATAACGAAATGTGTAGACTTTTTTGAGTTGACGTATATAAAATTCAAAATTTTTATGAACTCTTTCTTTTTGTGTTGGCTTTGTCTTTCTATTTGATTCAAGATAGATGAAATTTGTTAGGATTTGGATTAGTTCTGCATGGTCTTTCATCCCTCTTCTATTGTGAAATTTGACTTCTTCATATTTTCTTGAATCAACGTACATAGAAATGCAATTTTTACTAGACGCATTGCCTTAGAACATATTATTTGTGATTACAATACATTTTTCAAACTTTTTCTGTTAAAGATGAGTTTATCTAGTTTACAATTTAGTCTCAGAAATCAATTTCCGACTTATAACGAAATGTGTAGACTTTTTTGAGTTAACGTATATAAAATTCAACATTTTTCTGAACTCTTTCTTTTTGTGTTGGCTTTGTCTTTCTATTTGATTCAAGATAGATGAAATTTGTTAGGATTTGGATTAGTTCTGCATGGTCTTTCATCCTTCTTCTATTGTGAAATTTGACTTCCTTCATATTTTCTTGAATCAACTTACATAGAAATGCAATTTTTACTAGACATATTGCCTTAGAACATATTAATTGGAATTACAACACATTTTTCAATTTTTTTTTTGTTAAAGATGAGTTTATCTAGTTTACACTTTAGTCTCAGAAATCAATTTCCGACTTATAACGAAATGTGTAGAGTTTTTGAGTTAACGTATATAAAATTCAGCATTTTAATGAACTCTTTCTTTTTGTGTTAACTTTGTCTTTCTATTTGATTCAAGATAGATGAAATTTGTTAGGATTTGGATTAGTTCTGCATGGTCTTTCATCCTTCTTCTATTGTGAAATTTGACTTCCTTCATATTTTCTTGAATCAACGTACATAGAAATGCAATTTTTACTAGACATATTCCCTTAGAACACGTTAATTGGAATTACAATACATTTTTCAAATTTTTTCTGTTAAATATGAGTTTATCTAGTTTACACTTTAGTCTCAGAAATCAATTTCCGACTTATAACGAAATGTGTAGACTTTTTGAGTTAACGTATATAAAATTCAGCATTTTAATGAACTCTTTCATTTTGTGTTAACTTTGTCTTTCTATTTGATTCAAGATAGATGAAATTTGTTAGGATTTGGATTAGTTCTGCATGGTCTTTCATCCTTCTTCTATTGTGAAATTTGACTTCCTTCATATTTTCTTGAATCAACGTACATAGAAATGCAATTTTTACTAGACGTATTGCCTTAGAACATATTAATTGTAATTACAATACATTTTTCAAACTTTTTCTATTAAAGATGAGTTTATCTAGTTTACAATTTAGTCTCAGAAATCAATTTCCGACTAATAACGAAGTGTGTAGAATTTTTCGAGTTAACGTATATAAAATTCAACATTTTTATGAACTCTTTCATTTTGTGTTAACTTTGTCTTTCTATTTGATTCAAGATAGATGAAATTTGTTAGGATTTGGATTAGTTCTGCATGGTCTTTCATCCTTCTTCTATTGTGAAATTTGACTTCCTTCATATTTTCTTGAATCAACGTACATAGAAATGCAATTTTTACTAGACATATTGCCTTAGAACACGTTAATTGGAATTACAACACATTTTTCAAATTTTTTCTGTTAAAGATGAGTTTATCTAGTTTACACTTTAGTCTCAGAAATCAATTTCCGACTTATAACGAAATGTGTAGACTTTTTGAGTTAACGTATATAAAATTCAGCATTTTAATGAACTCTTTCTTTTTGTGTTAACTTTGTCTTTCTATTTGATTCAAGATAGATGAAATTTGTTAGGATTTGGATTAGTTCTGCATGGTCTTTCATCCTTCTTCTATTGTGAAATTTGACTTCCTTCATATTTTCTTGAATCAACGTACATAGAAATGCAATTTTTACTAGACGTATTGCCTTGGAACATATTGATTGTAATTACAATACATTTTTCAAACTTTTTCTGTTAAAGATGAGTTTATCTAGTTTACAATTTAGTCTCAGAAATCAATTTCCGACTTATAACGAAGTGTGTAGACTTTTTTGAGTTAACGTATATTAAATTCAACATTTTTATGAACTCTTAATTTTTGTGTTGGATTTGTCTTTCTATTTGATTCAAGATAGATGAAATTTGTTAGGATTTGGATTAGTTCTGCATGGTCTTTCATCCTTCTTCTATTGTGAAATTTGACTTCCTTCATATTTTCTTGAATCAACGTACATAGAAATGCAATCTTTACTAGACGTATTGCCTTAGAACATATTTTTTGTAATTACAATACATTTTTCAAACTTTTTCTGTTAAAGATGAGTCTATCTAGTTTACAATTTAGTCTCAGAAATCAATTTCCGACTTATAACGAAATGTGTAGACTTTTTTGAGTTAATGTATATAAAATTCAACATTTTTATGAACTCTTTATTCTTTTGTTGGCTGTGTCTTTCTATTTGATTCAAGATAGATGAAATTTGTTAGGATTTGGATTAGTTCTGCATGGTCTTTCATCCTTCTTCTATTGTGAAATTTGACTTCCTTCATATTTTCTTGAATCAACGTACATAGAATTGCAATCTTTACTAGACGTATTGCCTTAGAACATATTAATTGTAATTACAATACATTTTTCAAACTTTTTCTGTTATAGATGAGTCTATCTAGTTTACAATTTAGTCTCAGAAATCAATTTCCGACTTATAACGAAATGTGTAGACTTTTTTGAGTTAATGTATATAAAATTCAACATTTTTATGAACTCTTTATTCTTTTGTTGGCTGTGTCTTTCTATTTGATTCAAGATAGATGAAATTTGTTAGGATTTGGATTAGTTCTGCATGGTCTTTCATCCTTCTTCTATTGTGAAATTTGACTTCCTTCATATTTTCTTGAATCAACGTACATAGAAATGCAATTTTTACTAGACGTATTGCCTTAGAACATATTGATTATAATTACAATACATTTTTCAAACTTTTTCTGTTAAAGATGAGTTTATCTAGTTTACAATTTAGTCTCAGAAATCAATTTCCGACTTATAACGAAGTGTGTAGACTTTTTTGAGTTAACGTATATTAAATTCAACATTTTTATGAACTCTTTCTTTTTGTGTTGGATTTGTCTTTTTATTTGATTCAAGATAGAAGAAATTTGTTAGGATTTGGATTAGTTCTACGTGGTCTTTCATCCTTCTTCTATTGTGAAATTTGACTTCCTTCATATTTTCTTGAATCAACGTACATAGTAATGCAATTTTTACTAGACGTATTGCCTTAGAACATATTAATTGTAATTACAATACATTTTTCAAACTTTTTCTGTTAAAGATGAGTGTTATCTAGTTTACAATTTAGTCTCAGAAATCAATTTCCGACTTATAACGAAATGTGTAGACTTTTTTGAGTTGACGTATATAAAATTCAACATTTTTATGAACTCTTTCTTTTTGTGTTGGCTTTGTCTTTCTATTTGATTCAAGATAGATGAAATTTGTTAGGATTTGGATTAGTGATGCATGGTCTTTCATCCTTCTTCTATTGTGAAATTTGACTTGCTTCATATTTTCTTGAATCAACGTACATAGAAATGCAATTTTTACTAGACGTATTGCCTTAGAACATATTAATTGTAAGTACAATACATTTTTCAAACTTTTTCTTTTAAAGATGAGTATATCTAGTTTACAATTTAGTCTCAGAAATCAATTTCCGACTTATAACGAAATGTGTAGACTTTTTTGAGTTAACGTATATAAAATTCAACATTTTTATGAACTCTTTCTTTTTGTGTTGCCTTTGTCTTTCTATTTGATTCAAGATAGATGAAATTTGTTAGGATTTCTATTAGTTATGCATGGTCTTTCATCCTTCTTCTATTGTGAAATTTGACTTCCTTCATATTTTCTTGAATCAACGTACATAGAAATGCAATTTTTACTAGACGTATTGCCTTAGAACATATTGATTATAATTACAATACATTTTTCAAACTTTTTCTGTTAAAGATGAGTCTTATCTAGTTTACAATTTAGTCTCAGAAATCAATTTCCGACTTATAACGAAGTGTGTAGACTTTTTTGAGTTAACGTATATTAAATTCAACATTTTTATGAACCCTTTCTTTTTGTGTTGGATTTGTCTTTTTATTTGATTCAAGATAGATGAGGATTTGGATTAGTTCTGCATGGTCTTTCGTCCTTCTTCTATCGTGAAATTTGACTTCCTTCATATTTTCTTGAATCAACGTACATAGAAATGCAATTTTTACTAGATGTATTGCCTTAGAACATATTAATTGTAATTACAATACATTTTTCAAACTTTTTTTGTTAAAGATGAGTCTATCTAGTTTACAATTTAGTCTCAGAAATCAATTTCCGACTTATAACGAAATGTGTAGACTTTTTTGAGTTAACGTATATAAAATTCAACATTTTTATGAACTCTTTCTTTTTGTGTTGCCTTTGTCTTTCTATTTGATTCAAGATAGATGAAATTTGTTAGGATTTGGATTAGTTCTACGTGGTCTTTCATCCTTCTTCTATTGTGAAATTTGACTTCCTTCATATTTTCTTGAATCAACGTACATAGTAATGCAATTTTTACTAGACGTATTGCCTTAGAACATATTAATTGTAATTACAATACATTTTTCAAACTTTTTCTTTTAAAGATGAGTTTATCTAGTTTACAATTTAGTCTCAGAAATCAATTTCCGACTTATAACGAAGTGTGTAGACTTTTTCGAGTTAACCTATATTAAATTCAACATTTTTATGAACTCTTTCTTTTTGTGTTGGATTTGTCTTTCTATTTGATTCAAGATAGATGAAATTTGTTAGGATTTGGATTAGTTTTGCATGGTCTTTCATCCTTCTTCTATTGTGAAATTTGACTTCCTTCATATTTTCTTGAATCAACGTACATAGAAATGCAATTTTACTAGACTATTGCCTTAGAACATATTAATTGTAATTACAATACATTTTTCAAACTTTTTCTGTTAAAGATGAGTTTATCTAGTTTACAATTTAGTCTCAGAAATCAATTTCCGACTTATAACGAAATGTGTAGACTTTTTTGAGTTAACATATATAAAATTCAACATTTTTATGAACTCTTTCTTTTTGTGTTGGCTTTGTCTTTCTATTTGATTCAAGATAGATGAAATTTATTAGGATTTGGATTAGTTCTACATGGTCTTTCATCCTTCTTCTATTGTGAAATTTGACTTCCTTCATATTTTCATGAATCAACGTACATAGAAATGCAATTTTTACTAGACGTATTGCCTTAGAACATATTAATTGTAATTACAATACATTTTTCAAACTTTTTCTTTTAAAGATGAGTTTATCTAGTTTACAATTTAGTCTCAGAAATCAATTTCCGACTTATAACGAAATGTGTAGACTTTTTTGAGTATATAAAATTCAACATTTTTATGAACTCTTTCTTTTTATGTTGGCTTTGTCTTTCTATTTGATTCAAGATAGATGAAATTTTTTATGATTTGGATTAGTTCTGCATGATCTTTCATCTTTCTTCTATTGTGAAATTTGACTTCCTTCATATTTTCTTGAAACAACGTACATAGAAATGCAATTTTTAGTAGACGTAATGCCTTAGAACATATTATTTGTGATTACAATACATTTTTCAAACTTTTTCAGTTAAAGATGAGTTTATCTAGTTTACAATTTAGTCTCAGAAATCAATTTCCGACTTATAACGAAGTGTGTAGACTTTTTTGAGTTAACGTATATAAAATTCAACATTCTTATGAACTCTTTCTTTTTGTGTTGGCTTTGTCTTTCTATTTGAGTCAAGATCGATGAAATTTGTTAGGATTTGGATTAGTTTTGTATGGTCTTTCATCCTTCCTCTATTGTGAAATATGACTTCCTTGAAATTTTCTTGAATCAACGTACATAGAAATGAAATTTTTATTAGAGGTATTGCCTTAGAACATATTAATTGTAATTACAATATATTTTTCAAACTTTTTCTATTAAAGATGAGTTTATCTAGTATACAATTTAGTCTTAGAAACCAATTTCCGACTTATAACGAAGTGTGTAGCCTTTTTTGAGTTAACGTATATAAAATTCAACATTTTTATGAACTCTTTCTTTTTGTGTTGGCTTTGTCTTTCTATCTGATTCAAGATAGATGAAATTTGTTAGGATTTGGATTAGTTCTGCTTGGTCTTTCATCCTTCTTCTATTGTGAAATTTGACTTCCTTTATATTTTCTTGAATCAACGTACATAGAAATGCAATTTTTACTAGACGTATTGCCTTAGAACATATTAATTGTAATTACAATACATTTTTCAAACTTTTTCTGTTAAAGATGAGTTTATCTAGTTTACAATTTAGTCTCAGAAATCAATTTCCGACTTATAACGAAATGTGTCAACTTTTTTGAGTTAACGTATATAAAATTCAACATTTTTATGAACTCTTTCTTTTTGTGTTGGCTTTGTCTTTCTATTTGATTCAAGATAGATGAAATTGGTTAGGATTTGGATTAGTTCTACAAGGTCTTTCATCCTTCTTCTATTTTGAAATTTGACTTCCTTCATATTTTGTTGAATCAACGTACATAGAAATGCAATTTTTACTAGACGTATTGCCTTAGAAAATATTAATTGTAATTACAATACATTTTTCCAACTTTTTCTGTTAAAGATGAGTTTATCTAGTTTACAATTTAATCTCAGAAATCAATTTTCGACTTATAACGAAATGTGTTGACTTTTTTGAGTTAACGTATATAAAATTCAACATTTTTATGAACTCTTTCTTTTTGTTTTGGCTTTGTCTTTCTATTTGATTCAAGATAGATAAATTTGTTAGGATTTAGATTAGTTCTGCATGGTATTCATCCTTCTTCTATTGTGAAATTTGACTTCGTTCATATTTTCTTGAATCAACGTACAAAGAAATGCAATTTTTACTAGACGTATTGCCTAAGAACTTATTAATTGTAATTACAATACATTTTTCAAACTTTTTCTGTTAAAGATGAGTTTATCTAGTTTACAATTTGGTCTCAGAAATCAATTTTCGACTTATAACGAAATGTGTAGACTTTTTTGAGTAAACGTATATAAAATTCAACATTTTTATGAACTCTTTCTTTTTGTGTTGGCTTTGTCTTTCTATTTGATTCAAGATAGATGAAATTTGTTAGGATTTGGATTAGTTCTGCATGGTCTTTCATCCTTCTTCTATTGTGAAATTTGACTTCCTTCATATTTTCTTGAATCAACGTACATAGAAATGCAATTTTTACTAGACGTATTTCCTTAGAACATAATAATTGTAATTACAATACATTTTTCAAACTTTTTATGTTAAAGATGAGTTTATCTAGTTTACAATTTAGCCTCAGAATTCAATTTCCGACTTATAACGAAATGTGTAGACTTTTTTGAGTTAACGTATATAAAATTCAACATTTTTATGAACTCTTTCTTTTTGTGTTGGCTTTGTCTTTCTATTTGATTCAAGATAGATGAAATTTGTTAGGATTTGGATTAGTTCTGCATGGTCTTTCATCCTTCTTCTATTGTGAAATTTGACTTCCTTGATATTTTCTTAAATCAACGTACATAGAAATGAAATTTTTATTAGAGGTATTACCTTGGAACATATTAATTGTAATAACGATATATTTTTCAAACTTTTTCTGTTAAAGATGAATTTATCTAGTATACAATTTAGTCTCAGAAATCAACTTCCGACTTATAACGAAGTGTGTAGACTATTTTGAGTTAACGTATATAAAGTTCAACATATTTATGAACTCTTTATTTTTGTATTGGCTTTGTCTTTCAATCTGATTCAAGATAGATGAAATTTGTTAGGATTTGGATTAGTTCTGCTTGGTCTTTCAACCTTCTTCTATTGTGAAATTTGACTTCCTTCATATTTTCTTGAATCAACGTACATAGAAATGCAATTTTTACTAGACGTATTGCCTTAGAACATATTAATTGTAATTACAATACATTTTTCAAACTTTTTCTTTTAAAGATGAGTTTATCTAGTTTACAATTTAGTCTCAGAAATCAATTTCCAACTTATAACGAAATGTGTAGACTTTTTTGAGTTAATGTATATAAAATTCAACATTTTTATGAACTCTTTCTTTTTGTATTGGCTTTGTCTTTCTATTTGATTCAAGATAGATGAAATTTGTTAGGATTTGGATTAGTTCTGCATGGTCTTTCATCCTTCTTCTATTGTGAAATTTGACTTCCTTCATATTTTCTTGAATCAACGTACATAGAAATGCAATTTTTACTAGACGTATTGCCTTAGAACATATTAATTGTAATTACAATACATTTTTCAAACTTTTTTTTGTTAAAGATGAGTTTATCTAGTTTACAATTTAGTCTCAGAAATCAATTTCCGACTTATAACGAAATGTGTAGACTTTTTTGAGTTAAAGTATATAAAATTCAACATTTTTATGAACTCTTTCTTTTTGTGTTGGCTTTGTCTTTCTATTTGATTCAAGATAGATGAAATTTGTTAGGATTTGGATTAGTTCTGCATGGTCTTTCATCCTTCTTCTATTGTGAAATTTGACTTCCTTCATATTTTCTTGAATCAACGTACTTAGAAATGCAATTTTTACTAGACGTATTGCCTTGGAACATATTAATTGTAATTACAATACATTTTTCAAACTTTTTCTGTTAAAGATGAGTTTATCTAGTTTACAATTTAGTCTCAGAAATCAATTTCCGACTTATAACGAAATGTGTAGACTTTTTTGATTTAACGTATATAAAATTCAACATTTTTATGAACTCTTTCTTTTTGTGTTGGATTTGTCTTTCTATTTGATTCAAGATAGATGAAATTTGTTAGGATTTGGATTAGTTCTGCATGGTCTTTCATCCTTCTTCTATTGTGAAATTTGACTTCCTTCATATTTTCTTGAATCAACGTACATAGAAATGCAATTTTTACTAGACGTATTGCCTTAGAACATATTAATTGTAATTACAATACATTTTTCAAACTTTCTCTGTTAAAGATGAGTTTACCTAGTTTACAATTTAGTCTCAGAAATCAATTTCCGACTTATAACGAAATGTGTAGACTTTTTTGAGTTAACGTATATAAAATTCAACATTTTTATGAACTCTTTCTTTTTGTGTTGGCTTTGTCTTTCTATTTGATTCAAGATAGATGAAATTTGTTAGTATTTGGATTAGTTCTGCATGGTCTTTCATCCTTCTTCTATTGTGAAATTTGACTTCCTTCATATTTTCTTGAATCAAAGTACATAGAAATGCAATTTTTACTAGACGTACTGCCTTAGAACATATTAATTGTAATTACAATACATTTTTCAAACTTTTCTGTTAAAGATGAGTTTATCTAGTTTAAAATTTAGTCTCAGAAATCAATTTCCGACTTATAACGAAATGTGTAGACTTTTTTGAGTTAACGTATATAAAATTCAACATTTTTATGAACTCTTTCTTTTTGTGTTGGCTTTGTCTTTCTATTTGATTCAAGATAGATGAAATTTGTTAGGATTTGGATTAGTTCTGCATGGTCTTTCATCCTTTTTCTATTGTGAAATTTGACTTGCTTCATATTTTCTTGAATCAACGCACATAGAAATGCAATTTTTACTAGACGTATTGCCTTAGAACATATTAATTGTAGTTACAATACATTTTTCAAAAAATTTCTGTTAAAGATGAGTCTATCTAGTTTACAATTTAGTCTCAGAAATCAATTTCCGACTTATAACAAAATGTGTAGACTTTTTTGAGATAACGTATATAAAATTCAACATTTTTATGAACTCTTTCTTTTTGTGTTGGCTTTTTCTTTCTATTTGATTCAAGATAGATGAAATTTGTTAGGATTTGGATTAGTTCTGCATGGTCTTTCATCCTTCTTCTATTGTGAAATTTGTCTTGCTTCGTATTTTCTTGAATCAACGTACAAAGAAATGCAATTTTTACTAGACGTATTGCCTTAGAACATATTAATTGTAATTACAATAAATTTTTCAAACTTTTTCTGTTAAAGATGAGTCTATCTAGTTTACAATTTAGTCTCAGAAATCAATTTCCGACTTATAACGAAATGTGTAGACTTTTTTGAGTTAACGTATATAAAATTCAACATTTTTATGAACTCTTTCTTTTTGTGTTGGCTTTGTCTTTCTATTTGATTCAAGATAGATGAAATTTGTTAGGATTCGGATTAGTTCTGATGGTCTTTCATCCTTCTTCTATTGTGAAATTTGACTTGCTTCATATTTTCTTGAATCAACGTAAATAGAATTGCAATTTTTACTAGACGTATTGCCTTAGAACATATTGATTGTAATTACAATACATATTTAAAAACTTTTTCTGTTAAAGATGAGTCTATCTAGTTTACAATTTAGTCTCAGAAATCAATTTCCGACTTATAACGAAGTGTGTAGACTTTTTTGAGTTAACGTATATTAAATTCAACATTTTTATGAACTCTTTCTTTTTGTGTTGGATTTGTCTTTCTATTTGATTCAAGATAGATGAAATTTGTTAGGATTCGGATTAGTTCTGCATGGTCTTTCATCCTTCTTCTATTGTGAAATTTGACTTGCTTCATATTTTCTTGAATCAACGTAAATAGGATTGCAATTTTTACTAGACGTATTGCCTTAGAACATATTGATTGTAATTACAATACATTTTTCAAACTTTTTCTGTTAAAGATGAGTTTATCTAGTTTACAATTTAGTCTCAGAAATCAATTTCCGACTTATAACGAAATTAGTAGACTTTTTTGAGTTAATGTATATAAAATTCAACATTTTTATGAACTATTTCTTTTTGTGTTGGCTTTGTCTTTCTATTTGATTCAAGATAGATGAAATTTGTTAGGATTTGGATTAGTTCTGCATGGTCTTTCATCCTTCTTCTATTGTGAAATTTGACTTCCTTCATATTTTCTTGAATCAACGTACATAGAAATGCAATTTTTACTTGACGTATTGCCTTAGAACATATTGATTGTAATTACAATAAATTTTTCAAACTTTTTCTGTTAAAGATGAGTTTATCTAGTTTACAATTTAGTCTCAGAAATCAATTTCCGACTTATAACGAAGTGTGTAGACTTTTTTGAGTTAAAGTATATAAAATTCAACATTTTTATGAACTCTTTGTTTTTGTGTTGGCTTTGTCTTTCTATTTGATTCAACATAGATGAAATTTGTTAGGCTTTGGATTAGTTCTGCATGGTCTTTCATCCTTCTTCTATTGTGAAATTTGACTTGCTTCATATTTTTTGAATCAACGTACATAGAAATGCAATTTTTACTAGACGTATTGCCTTAGAACATATTAATTGTAATTACAATACATTTTTCAAACTTTTTCTGTTAAAGATGAGTCTATCTAGTTTACAATTTAGTCTCAGAAATCAATTTCTGACTTATAACGAAGTGTGTAGACTTTTTTGAGTTAACGTATATTAAATTCAACATTTTTATGAACTCTTTCTTTTTGTGTTGGATTTGTCTTTCTATTTGATTCAAGATAGATGAAATTTGTTAGGATTTGGATTAGTTCTGCATGGTCTTTCATCCTTCTTCTATTGTGAAATTTGACTTCCTCCATATTTTCTTGAATCAACGTAAATAGAATTGCAATTTTTACTAGACGTATTTCCTTAGAACATATTAATATTTTTCAAACTTTTTCTGTTAAAGATGAGTCTATCTAGTTTACAATTTAGTCTCAGAAATCAATTTCCGACTTATAACGAAATGTGTAGACTTTTTTGAGTTAACGTATATAAAATTCAACATTTTTATGAACTCTTTCTTTTTGTGTTGGCTTTGTCTTTCTATTTGATTCAAGATAGATGAAATTTGTTAGGATTTGGATTAGTTCTGCATGGTGTTTCATCTTTCTTCTATTGTGAAATTTAACTTCCTTCATATTTCTTGAATCAACGTAAATAGAATTGCAATTTTTACTAGACGTATTGCCTTAGAACATATTGATTGTAATTACAATACATTTTTCAAACTTTTTCTGTTAAAGTTGAGTCTATTTAGTTTACAATTTAGTCTCAGAAATCAATTTCCGACTTATAACGAAGTGTGTAGACTTTTTTGAGTTAACGTATATTAAATTCAACATTTTTATGAACTCTTAATTTTTGTGTTGGATTTGTCTTTCTATTTGATTCAAGATAGATGAAATTTGTTAGGATTTGGATTAGTTCTGCATGGTCTTTCATCCTTCTTCTATTGTGAAATTTGACTTCCTTCATATTTTCTTGAATCAACGTACATAGAAATGCAATCTTTACTAGACGTATTGCCTTAGAACATATTAATTGTAATTACAATACATTTTTCAAACTTTTTCTGTTAAAGATGAGTCTATCTAGTTTACAATTTAGTCTTAGAAATCAATTTCCGACTTATAACGAAATGTGTAGACTTTTTTGAGTTAACGTATATAAAATTCAACATTTTTATGAACTCTTTCTTTTTGTGTTGGTTTTGTCTTTCTATTTGATTCAAGATAGATGAAATTTGTTAGGATTTGGATTAGTTCTGCATGGTCTTTCATCCTTCTTCTATTGTGAAATTTGACTTCCTTCATATTTTCTTGAATCAACGTACATAGAAATGCAATTTTTACTAGACATATTGCCTTAGAACACGTTAATTGGAATTACAATACATTTTTCAAATTTTTTCTGTTAAAGATGAGTTTATCTATTTTACACTTTAGTCTCAGAAATCAATTTCCGACTTATAACGAAATGTGTAGACTTTTTGAGTTAACGTATATAAAATTCAGCATTTTAATGAACCCTTTCTTTTTATATTGGCTTTGTTTTTCTATTTGATTCAAGATAGATGAAATTTATTAGGATTTGGATTAGTTCTGTATGGTCTTTCATCTTTCTTCTATTGTGAAATTTGACTTCCTTCATATTTTCTTGAATCAACGTACATAGAAATGCAATTTTTACTAGACATATTGCCTTAGAACACGTTAATAGGAATTACAATACATTTTTCAAATTTTTTCTGTTAAAGATGAGTTTATCTAGTTTACAATTTAGTCTCAGAAATCAATTTCCGACTTATAACGAAATGTGTAGACTTTTTTGAGTTAACGTATATAAAATTCAGCATTTTAATGAACTCTTTCTTTTTGTGTTAACTTTGTCTTTCTATTTGATTCAAGATAGATGAAATTTGTTAGGATTTGGATTAGTTCTGCATGGTCTTTCATCCTTCTTCTATTGTGAAATTTGACTTCCTTCATATTTTCTTGAATCAACGTACATAGAAATGCAATTTTTACTAGACGTATTGCCTTAGAACATATTAATTGTAATTACAATACATTTTTCAAACTTTTTCTATTAAAGATGAGTTTATCTAGTTTACAATTTAGTCTCAGAAATCAATTTCCGACTAATAACGAAGTGTGTAAAATTTTTCGAGTTAACGTATATAAAATTCAACATTTTTATGAACTCTTTCTTTTTGTGTTAACTTTGTCTTTCTATTTGATTCAAGATAGATGAAATTTGTTAGGATTTGGATTAGTTCTGCATGGTCTTTCATCCTTCTTCTATTGTGAAATTTGACTTCCTTCATATTTTCTTGAATCAACGTACATAGAAATGCATTTTTTACTAGACGTATTGCCTTAGAACATATTAATTGTAATTACAATACATTTTTCAAACTTTTTCTATTAAAGATGAGTTTATCTAGTTTACAATTTAGTCTCAGAAATCAA
This sequence comes from Papaver somniferum, assembly GCF_003573695.1. Classification (NCBI taxonomy): domain Eukaryota; kingdom Viridiplantae; phylum Streptophyta; class Magnoliopsida; order Ranunculales; family Papaveraceae; genus Papaver; species Papaver somniferum. The sequence continues at coordinate 106,056 of NW_020625375.1, forward strand.
TTTCCGACTTATAACGAAATGTGTACACTTTTTTGAGTTAACGTATATAAAATTCAACATATTTATGAACTCTTTCTTTTTGTGGTTGCTTTGTCTTTCTATTTGATTCAAGATAGATGAAATTTGCTAGGATTCGGATTAGTTGTGCATGGTATTTCATCCTTCTTCTATTGTGAAATTTGACTTTCTTCATATTTTCTTGAATCATCGTAAATAGAAATGCAATTTTTACTAGACGTATTGCCTTAGAAAATATTAATTGTAATTACAATACATTTTTCAAACTTTTTCTGTTAAATTTGAGTTTATCTACTTTACAATTTAGTCTCAGAAATCAATTTCCGACTTATAACGAAGAGTGTAGATTTTTTTGAGTTAACGTATATTAAATTCAACATTTCTATGAACTCTTTGTTTTTGTGTTGGCTTTGTCATTCTATTTAATCCAAGATAGATGAAATTTGTTAGGATTTGAATTAGTACTGCATGGTCTTTCATCCTTCTTCTCTTGTGAAATTTGACTTGCTTCATATTTTCTTGAATCAACGTACATAGAAATGCAATTTTTACAAGACGTATTGCCTTAGAACATATTAATTGTAATTACAATACATTTTTCAAACTTTTTCTGTTACAGATGAGTTTATCTAGTTTACAATTTAGTCTCAGAAATCAATTTTTGACTTATAACGAAATGTGTAGACTTTTTTGAGTTAACGTATATAAAATTCAACATATTTATGAACTCTTTCTTTTTGTGGTGGCTTTGTCTTTCTATTTGATTCAAGATAGATGAAATTTGTTAGGATTTGGATTAGTTCTGCATGGTCTTTCATCCTTCTTCTATTGTGAAATTTGACTTCCTTCATATTTTCTTGAATCAACGTACATAGAAATGCAATTTTTACTAGACGTATTGCCTTAGAACATATTAATTGTAATTACAATACATTTTTCAAACTTTTTCTGTTAAAGATGAGTTTATCTAGTTTACAATTTAGTCTCAGAAATCAATTTCCGACTTATAACGAAATGTGTAGACTTTTTTGATTTAAGGTATATAAAATTCAGCATTTTAATGAACTCTTTCTTTTTATATTGGCTTTGTCTTTCTATTTGATTCAAGATAGATGAAATTCGTTAATATTTGGATTAGTTCTGCATGGTCTTTCATCTTTCTTCTATTGTGAAATTTGACTTCCTTCATATTTTCTTGAATCAACGTACATAGAAATGCAATTTTTACTAGACGCATTGCCTTAGAACATATTAATTGTAATTACAATACCTTTTTCAAACTTTTATGTTAAATATGAGTTTATCTAGTTCACAATTTAGTCTCAGAAATCAATTTCCGACTTATAACGAAATGTGTAGACTTTTTTGAGTTAACGTATGTAAAATTCAACATTTTTATGAACTCTTTGTTTTTGTGTTGGCTTTGTCTTTCTATTTGATTCAAGATAGATGAAATTTTTTAGGATTTGGATTAGTTTTGCATGGTCTTTCATCCTTCTTCTATTGTGAAATTTGACTTCCTTCATATTTTCTTGAATCAACGTACATAGAAATGCAATTTTTACTAGACGTATTGCCTTAGAACATATTAATTGTAATTACAATACATTTTTAAAACTTTTTGTGTTAAAGATGAGTTTATCTAGTTTACAATTTATTCTCAGAAATCAATTTCCGACTTATAACGAAATGTGTAGACTTTTTTTATTTAACGTATATAAAATTCAACATTTTTATGAACTCTTTCTTTTTATGTTGGCTTTGTCTTTCTATTTCATTCAAGATAGATGAAATTTGTTAGGATTTGGATTAGTTCTTCTTGGTCTTTCATCCTTCTTCTATTGTGAAATTTTCCTCCCTTCATATTTTCTTGAATCAACGTACATAGAAATGCAATTTTTACTAGACGTAATGCCTTAGAACATAATATTTGTGATTAAAATACATTTTTCAATCTTTTTGTGTTAAAGATGAGTTTATCTTGTTTACAATTTAGTCTCAGAAATCAGTTTCGACTTATAACGAAGTGTGTAGACTTTTTTAAGTTAACGTATATAAAATTCAACATTTTTATGAACTCTTTCTTTTTGTGTTGGCATTGTCTTTCTATTTGATTCAAGATAGATGAAATTTGTTAGGATTTGGATTAGTTCTTCTTGGTCTTTCATCCTTCTTCTATTGTGAAATTTTCCTCCCTTCATATTTTCTTGAATCAACGTACATAGAAATGCAATTTTTACTAGACGTAATGCCTTAGAACATAATATTTGTGATTAAAATACATTTTTCAAACTTTTTCTGTTAAAGATTAGTTATCTAGTTTACAATTTAGTCTCAGAAATCAGTTTCCGACTTATAACGAAGTGTGTAGACTTTTTTAAGTTAACATATATAAAATTCAACATTTTTATGAACTCTTTCTTTTTGTGTTGGCATTGTCTTTCTATTTGATTCAAGATAGATGAAATTTGTTTGGATTTGGATTTGTTCTTCTTGGTCTTTCATCCTTCTTCTGTTGTTGAAATTTTCCTCCCTTCATATTTTCTTGAATCAACGTACATAGAAATGCAATTTTTACTAGACGTAATGCCTTAAAACATAATATTTGTGATTAAAATACATTTTTCAAACTTTTTGTGTTAAAGATGAGTTTATCTAGTTTACAATTTAGTCTCAGCAATCAATTTCCGACTTATAACGAAATGTGTAGACTTTTTTGAGTTAACGTATATAAAATTCAAAAATTTTATGAACTCTTTCTTTTTGTATTTGCTTTGTCTTTCTATTTGATTCAAGATAGATGAAATTTGTTAGGATTTGGATTAGTTTTGCATGGTCTTTCATCCTTCTTCTATTGTGAAATTTGACTTCCTTCATATTTTCTTGAATCAACGTACATAGAAATGCAATTTTTACTAGACGTATTGCCTTAGAACATATTAATTGTAATTACAATACATTTTTCAAACTTTTTCTTTTAAAGATGAGTTTATCTAGTTTACAATTTAGTCTCAGAAATCAATTTCCGACTTATAACGAAATGTGTAGACTTTTTTGAGTTAATGTATATAAAATTCAACATTTTTATGAACTCTTTCTTTTTGTGTTGGCTTTGTATTTCTATTGGATTCAAGATAGATGAAATTTGTTAGGATTTGGATTAGTTCTGAATGGTCTTTCATCCTTCTTGTATTGTGAAATTAGACTTCCTTCATATTTTCTTGAATCAACGTACATAGAAATGCAATTTTCACTAGACGTATTGCCTTAGAACATATTAATTGTAATTACAATACATTTTTTAAACTTTTTCTGTTAAATATGAGTTTATCTAGTTTACAATTTAGTCTCATAAATCAATTTCGACTTATAACGAAGTGTGTAGGCTTTTTTGTGTTAACGTATATTAAACTCAACATTTTTATGAACTCTTTCTTTTTGTGTTTGCTTTGCCTTTCTATTTGATTCAAGATAGATGAAATTTGTTAGGATTTGGATTAGTTTTGCACGGTCTTTCATCCTTCTTCTATTGTGAAATTTGACTTCCTTCATATTTTCTTGAATCAACGTACATAGAAATGCAATTTTTACTAGACGTATTGCCTTAGAACATATTAATTGTAATTACAATACATTTTTCAAACTTTTTCTTTTAAAGATGAGTTTATCTAGTTTACAATTTAGTCTCAGAAATCAATTTCCGACTTATAACGAAAAGTGTAGACTTTTTTGAGTTAACGTATATAAAATTCAACATTTTTATGAACTCTTTCTTTTTATGTTGGATTTGTCTTTCTATTTGATTCAAGATAGATGAAATTTGTTAGAATTTGGATTAGTTCTGCATGGTCTTTCATCCTTCTTCTATTGTGAAATTTGACTTCCTTCATATTTTCTTGAATCAACGTACATAGAAATGCAATTTTTACTAGATGTATTGCCTTAGAACATATTAATTGTAATTACAATACATTTTTCAAACTTTTTCTGCTCAAGATGAGTTTATCTAGTTTACAATTTAGTCTCAGAAATTAATTTCCGACTTATAACCAAATGTGTAGACTTTTTTGAGTTAACGTATATAAAATATAACATTTTTATGAACTCTTTCTTTTTGTGTTGGCTTTGTATTTCTATTGGATTCAAGATAGATGAAATTTGTTAGGATTTGGATTAGTTCTGAATGGTCTTTCATCCTTCTTCTATTGTGAAATTAGACTTCCTTCATATTTTCTTGAATCAACGTACATAGAAATGCAATTTTCACTAGACGTATTGCCTTAGAACATATTAATTGTAATTACAATACATTTTTCAAACTTTTTCTTTTAAAAATGAGTTTATCTAGTTTACAATTTAGTCTCAGAAATCAATTTCCGACTTATAACGAAGTGTGTAGGCTTTTTTGAGTTAACGTATATTAAACTCAACATTTTTATGAACTCTTTCTTTTTGTGTTGGCTTTGTCTTTCTATTTGATTCAAGATAGATGAAATTTGTTAGGATTTGGATTAGTTTTGCATGGTCTTTCATCCTTCTTGTATTGTGAAATTAGACTTCCTTCATATTTTCTTGAATCAACGTACATAGAAATGCAATTTTCACTAGACGTATTGCCTTAGAACATATTAATTGTAATTACAATACATTTTTTAAACTTTTTCTGTTAAATATGAGTTTATCTAGTTTACAATTTAGTCTCATAAATCAATTTCCGACTTATAACGAAGTGTGTAGGCTTTTTTGTGTTAACGTATATTAAACTCAACATTTTTATGAACTCTTTCTTTTTGTGTTTGCTTTGCCTTTCTATTTGATTCAAGATAGATGAAATTTGTTAGGATTTGGATTAGTTTTGCACGGTCTTTCATCCTTCTTCTATTGTGAAATTTGACTTCCTTCATATTTTCTTGAATCAACGTACATAGAAATGCAATTTTTACTAGACGTATTGCCTTAGAACATATTAATTGTAATTACAATACATTTTTCAAACTTTTTCTTTTAAAGATGAGTTTATCTAGTTTACAATTTAGTCTCAGAAATCAATTTCCGACTTATAACGAAAAGTGTAGACTTTTTTGAGTTAACGTATATAAAATTCAACATTTTTATGAACTCTTTCTTTTTCTGTTGGATTTGTCTTTCTATTTGATTCAAGATAGATGAAATTTGTTAGAATTTGGATTAGTTCTGCATGGTCTTTCATCCTTCTTCTATTGTGAAATTTGACTTCCTTCATATTTTCTTGAATCAACGTACATAGAAATGCAATTTTTACTAGATGTATTGCCTTAGAACATATTAATTGTAATTACAATACATTTTTCAAACTTTTTCTGTTAAAGATGAGTTTATCTAGTTTACAATTTAGTCTCAGAAATTAATTTCCGACTTATAACCAAATGTGTAGACTTTTTTGAGTTAACGTATATAAAATATAACATTTTTATGAACTCTTTCTTTTTGTGTTGGCTTTGTATTTCTATTGGATTCAAGATAGATGAAATTTGTTAGGATTTGGATTAGTTCTGAATGGTCTTTCATCCTTCTTGTATTGTGAAATTAGACTTCCTTCATATTTTCTTGAATCAACGTACATAGAAATGCAATTTTCACTAGACGTATTGCCTTAGAACATATTAATTGTAATTACAATACATTTTTTAAACTTTTTCTGTTAAATATGAGTTTATCTAGTTTACAATTTAGTCTCAGAAATCAATTTCCGATTTATAACGAAGTGTGTAGACTTTTTTGAGTTAACGTATATAAAATTCAACATTTTTATGAACTCTTTCTTTTTGTGTTGGCTTTGTCTTTCTATTTGATTCAAGATAGATGAAATTTGTTAGGATTTGGATTAGTTCTGTATGGTCTTTCATCCTTCTTCTATTGTGAAATTTGACTTCCTTCATATTTTCTTGAATCAACGTACATAGAAATGCAATATTTACTGGACGTATTGCCTTAGAACATATTAATTGTAATTACAATATATTTTTCAAACTTTTTTTTGTTAAAGATGAGTTTATCTAGTTTACAATTTAGTCTGAGAAATCAATTTCCGACTTTTAACGAAATGTGTAGACTTTTTTGAGTTAACGTATATAAAATTCAACATTCTTATGAACTCTTTCTTTTTGTGTTGGCTTTGTCTTTCTATTTGATTCAAGATAGATGAAATTTGTTAGGATTTGGATTAGTTCTGCATGGTCTTTCATCCTTCTTCTATTGTGAAATTTGACTTCCTTCATATTTTCTTGAATCAACGTACAGAGAAATGCAATTTTTACTAGACGTATTGCCTTAGAACATATTAATTGTAATTACAATACATTTTTCAAACTTTTTCTTTTAAAGATGAGTTTATCTAGTTTACAATTTAGTCTCAGAAATCAATTTCCGACTTATAACGAAATGTGTAGACTTTTTTGAGTTAACGTATATAAAATTCAGCATTTTAATGAACTCTTTCTTTTTATATTGGCTTTGTCTTTCTATTTGATTCAAGATGGATGAAATTTGTTAGGATTTGGATTAGTTCTGCATGGTCTTTCATCTTTCTTCTATTGTGAAATTTGACTTCCTTCATATTTTCTTGAATCAACGTACATGGAAATGCAATTTTTACTAGACGTATTGCCTTAGAACATATTAATTGTAATTACAATACATTTTTCAAACTTTTTCTGTTAAAGATGAGTTTATCTAGTTTACAATTTAGTCTCAGAAATCAATTTTCGACTTATAACGAAATGTGTAGACTTTTTTGAGTTAACGTATATAAAATTCAATATTTTTATGAACTCTTTCTTTTTGTGTTGGCTTTGTCTTTCTATTTGATTCAAGATAGATGAAATTTGTTAGGGTTTGGATTAGTTCTGCATGGTCTTTCATCCTTCTTCTATTGTGAAATTTGACTTCCTTCATATTTTCTTGAATCAACGTACATAGAAATGCAATTTTTACTAGACGTATTGCCTTAGAACATATTAATTGTAATTACAATACATTTTTCAAACTTTTTCTATTAAAGATGAGTTTATCTAGTTTACAATTTAGTCTCAGAAATCAATTTCCGACTTATAACGAAGTGTGTAGACTTTTTTGAGTTAACGTATATAAAATTCAACATTTTTATGAACTCTTTCTTTTTGTGTTGGCTTTGTATTTCTATTTGATTCAAGATAGATGAAATTTGTTAGGATTTGGATTAGTTTTGCATGGTCTTTCATCCTTCTTCTATTGTGAAATTTGACTTCCTTCATATTTTCTTGAATCAACGTACATAGAAATGCAATTTTTACTAGACGTATTGCCTTAGAACATATTAATTGTAATTACAATACATTTTTCAAACTTTTTCTTTTAAAGATGAGTTTATCTAGTTTACAATTTAGTCTCAGAAATCAATTTCCGACTTATAACGAAATGTGTAGACTTTTTTGAGTTAATGTATATAAAATTCAACATTTTTATGAACTCTTTCTTTTTGTGTTGGCTTTGTATTTCTATTGGATTCAAGATAGATGAAATTTGTTAGGATTTGGATTAGTTCTGAATGGTCTTTCATCCTTCTTGTATTGTGAAATTAGACTTCCTTCATATTTTCTTGAATCAACGTACATAGAAATGCAATTTTCACTAGACGTATTGCCTTAGAACATATTAATTGTAATTACAATAAATTTTTCAAACTTTTTCTGTTAAATATGAGTTTATCTAGTTTACAATTTAGTCTCATAAATCAATTTCGACTTATAACGAAGTGTGTAGGCTTTTTTGTGTTAACGTATATTAAACTCAACATTTTTATGAACTCTTTCTTTTTGTGTTTGCTTTGCCTTTCTATTTGATTCAAGATAGATGAAATTTGTTAGGATTTGGATTAGTTTTGCACGGTCTTTCATCCTTCTTCTATTGTGAAATTTGACTTCCTTCATATTTTCTTGAATCAACGTACATAGAAATGCAATTTTTACTAGACGTATTGCCTTAGAACATATTAATTGTAATTACAATACATTTTTCAAACTTTTTCTTTTAAAGATGAGTTTATCTAGTTTACAATTTAGTCTCAGAAATCAATTTCCGACTTATAACGAAATGTGTAGACTTTTTTGAGTTGACGTATATAAAATTCAACATTTTTATGAACTCTTTCTTTTTGTGTTGGCTTTGTCTTTCTATTTGATTCAAGATAGATGAAATTTGTTAGGATTTGGATTAGTTCTGAATGGTCTTTCATCCTTCTTCTATTGTGAAATTAGACTTCCTTCATATTTTCTTGAATCAACGTACATAGAAATGCAATTTTCACTAGACGTATTGCCTTAGAACATATTAATTGTAATTACAATACATTTTTGAAACTTTTTCTTTTAAAGATGAGTTTATCTAGTTTACAATTTAGTCTCAGAAATCAATTTCCGACTTATAACGAAATGTGTAGACTTTTTTGAGTTGACGTATATAAAATTCAACATTTTTATGAACTCTTTCTTTTTGTGTTGGCTTTGTCTTTCTATTTGATTCAAGATAGATGAAATTTGTTAGGATTTGGATTAGTTCTGAATGGTCTTTCATCCTTCTTCTATTGTGAAATTAGACTTCCTTCATATTTTCTTGAATCAACGTACATAGAAATGCAATTTTCACTAGACGTATTGCCTTAGAACATATTAATTGTAATTACAATACATTTTTCAAACTTTTTCTTTTAAAAATGAGTTTATCTAGTTTACAATTTAGTCTCAGAAATCAATTTCCGACTTATAACGAAATGTGTAGACTTTTTTGAGTTGACGTATATAAAATTCAACATTTTTATGAACTCTTTCTTTTTGTGTTGGCTTTGTCTTTCTATTTGATTCAAGATAGATGAAATTTGTTAGGATTTGGATTAGTTCTGAATGGTCTTTCATCCTTCTTCTATTGTGAAATTAGACTTCCTTCATATTTTCTTGAATCAACGTACATAGAAATGCAATTTTCACTAGACGTATTGCCTTAGAACATATTAATTGTAATTACAATACATTTTTTAAACTTTTTCTGTTAAAGATGAGTTTATCTAGTTTACAATTTAGTCTCAGAAATCAATTTCCGACTTATAACGAAGTGTGTAGGCTTTTTTGAGTTAACGTATATTAAACTCAACATTTTTATGAACTCTTTCTTTTTGTGTTGGCTTTGTCTTTCTATTTGATTCAAGATAGATGAAATTTGTTAGGATTTGGATTAGTTTTGCATGGTCATTCATCCTTCTTCTATTGTGAAATTTGACTTCCTTCATATTTTCTTGAATCAACGTACATAGAAATGCAATTTTTACTAGACGTATTGCCTTAGAACATATTAATTGTAATTACAATACATTTTTCAAACTTTTTCTTTTAAAGATGAGTTTATCTAGTTTACAATTTAGTCTCAGAAATCAATTTCCGACTTATAACGAAATGTGTAGACTTTTTTGAGTTAATGTATATAAAATTCAACATTTTTATGAACTCTTTCTTTTTGTGTTGGCTTTGTCTTTCTATTTGATTCAAGATAGATGAAATTTTTTAGGATTTGGATTAGTTCTGCATGGTCTTTCATCCTTCTTCTATTGTGAAATTTGACTTCCTTCATATTTTCTTGAATCAACGTAAATAGAAATGCAATTTTTACTAGACGTATTGCCTTAGAACATATTAATTGTAATTACAATACATTTTTCAAACTTTTTCTGTTAAAGATGAGTTTATCTAGTTTACAATTTAGTCTCAGAAATCAATTTCCGACTTATAACGAAATGTGTAGACTTTTTTGATTTAACGTATATAAAATTCAACATTTTTATGAACTCTTTCTTTTTGTGTTGGATTTGTCTTTCTATTTGATTCAAGATAGATGAAATTTGTTAGGATTTGGATTAGTTCTGCATGGTCTTTCATCCTTCTTCTATTGTGAAATTTGACTTCCTTCATATTTTCTTGAATCAAAGTACATAGAAATGCAATTTTTACTAGACGTATTGCCTTAGAACATATTAATATTTTTCAAACTTTTTCTGTTAAAGATGAGTCTATCTAGTTTACAATTTAGTCTCAGAAATCAATTTCCGACTTATAACGAAATGTGTAGACTTTTTTGAGTTATCGTATATAAAATTCAACATTTTTATGAACTCTTTCTTTTTGTGTTGGCTTTGTCTTTCTATTTGATTCAAGATAGATGTAATTTGTTAGGATTTGGATTAGTTCTGCATGGTCTTTCATCCTTCTTCTATTGTGAAATTTGACTTCCTTCATATTTTCTTGAATCAACGTGCATAGAAATGCAATTTTTACTAGACGTATTGCCTTAGAACATATTAATTGTAATTACAATATATTTTTAAAACTTTTTCTGTTAAAGATGAGTTTATCTAGTTTACAATTTAGTCTCAGAAATCAATTTCCGACTTATAACGAAATGTGTAGACTTTTTTGAGTTAACGTATATAAAATTCAACATTTTTATGAACTCTTTATTTTTGTGTTGGCTTTGTCTTTCTATCTGATTCATGATAGATGAAATTTGTTAGGATTTGGATTAGTTCTGCATGGTCTTTCATCCTTCTTCTATTGTAAAAATTAGACTTCCTTCATATTTTTTGAATCAACGTACATAGAAATGCAATTTTTACTAGACGTATTGCCTTAGAACATATTAATTGTAATTACAATACATTTTTAATACTTTTTCTGTTAAAGATGAGTTTATCTAGTTTACCGTTTAGTCTCAGAAATCAATTTCCGACTTATAACGAAATGTGTAGACTTTTTTGAGTTAACGTATAAAAAATTCAACATTTTTATGAACTCTTTCTTTTTGCGTTGGCTTTGTCTTTCTATTTGATTCAAGATAGATGAAATTTGTTAGGATTTGGATTAGTGTTGTATGGTCTTTCATCCTTCTTCTATTGTGAAATTTGACTTCCTTCATATTTTCTTGAATCGACGTGCATATAAATGCAATTTTTACTATTAATTGTAATTACAATACATTTTCAAACTTTTTATATTAAAGATGAGTTTATCTTGTTTACAATTTAGTCTCAGAAATCAATTTCAGACTTATAACGAAATGTCTAGACTTTTTTGAGTTAAAGTATATAAAATTCAACATTTTTATGAACT
>NW_020625375.1:117763-138137 GCF_003573695.1 Papaver somniferum
AATTTCCGACTTATAACGAAATGTGTAGACTTTTTTGAGTTGACGTATATAAAATTCAACATTTTTATGAACTCTTTCTTTTTGTGTTGGCTTTGTCTTTCTATTTGATTCAAGATAGATGAAATTTTTTAGGATTTGGATTAGTGTTGTATGGTCTTTCATCCTTCTTCTATTGTGAAATTTGACTTCCTTCATATTTTCTTGAATCGACGTGCATATAAATGCAATTTTTACTATTAATTGTAATTACAATACATTTTCAAACTTTTATATTAAAGATGAGTTTATCTAGTTTACAATTTAGTCTCAGAAATCAATTTCCGACTTATAACGAAATGTCTAGACTTTTTTGAGTTAACGTATATAAAATTCAATAATTTTATGAACTCTTTCTTTTTGTGTTGGATTTGTCTTTCTATTTGATTCAAGATAGATGAAATTTTTAGGATTTGGATTAGTTTTGCATGGTCTTTCATCCTTCTTCTATTGTGAAATTTGACTTCCTTCATATTTTCTTGAATCAACGTACATATAAATGCAATTTTTACTAGACGTATTGCCTTAGAACATATTAATTGTAATTACAATACATTTTTCAAACTTTTTCTGTAAAAGATGAGTTTATCTAGTTTACAATTTAGTCTCAGAAATCAATTTCCGACTTATAACGAAATGTCTAGACTTTTTGGAGTTAAAGTATATAAAATTCAACATTTTTATGAACTCTTTCTTTTTGTGTTGGATTTGTCTTTCTGTTTGATTCAAGATAGATGAAATTTGTTAGGATTTGGATTAGTTCTGCATGGTCTTTCATCCTTCTTCAATTGTGAAATTAGCCTTCCTTCATATTTTCTTGAATCAACGTACATAGAAATGCAATTTTTACTAGACGTATTGCCTTAGAACATATTAATTGTAATTACAATACATTTTTAAAACTTTTTCTGTTAAAGATGAGTTTATCTAGTTTACAATTTAGTCTCAGAAATCAATTTCCGACTTATAACGAAATGTGTAGACTTTTTTGAGTTAACGTATATAAAATTCAACATTTTTATGAACTCTTTATTTTTGTGTTGGCTTTGTCTTTCTATCTGATTCATGATAGATGAAATTTGTTAGGATTTGGATTAGTTCTGCATGGTCTTTCATCCTTCTTCTATTGTAAAAATTAGACTTCCTTCATATTTTTTGAATCAACGTACATAGAAATGCAATTTTTACTAGACGTATTGCCTTAGAACATATTAATTGTAATTACAATACATTTTTAATACTTTTTCTGTTAAAGATGAGTTTATCTAGTTTACCGTTTAGTCTCAGAAATCAATTTCCGACTTATAACGAAATGTGTAGACTTTTTTGAGTTAACGTATAAAAAATTCAACATTTTTATGAACTCTTTCTTTTTGCGTTGGCTTTGTCTTTCTATTTGATTCAAGATAGATGAAATTTGTTAGGATTTGGATTAGTGTTGTATGGTCTTTCATCCTTCTTCTATTGTGAAATTTGACTTCCTTCATATTTTCTTGAATCGACGTGCATATAAATGCAATTTTTACTATTAATTGTAATTACAATACATTTTCAAACTTTTATATTAAAGATGAGTTTATCTAGTTTACAATTTAGTCTCAGAAATCAATTTCCGACTTATAACGAAATGTCTAGACTTTTTTGAGTTAACGTATATAAAATTCAATAATTTTATGAACTCTTTCTTTTTGTGTTGGATTTGTCTTTCTATTTGATTCAAGATAGATGAAATTTTTAGGATTTGGATTAGTTTTGCATGGTCTTTCATCCTTCTTCTATTGTGAAATTTGACTTCCTTCATATTTTCTTGAATCAACGTACATATAAATGCAATTTTTACTAGACGTATTGCCTTAGAACATATTAATTGTAATTACAATACATTTTTCAAACTTTTTCTGTTAAAGATGAGTTTATCTAGTTTACAATTTAGTCTCATAAATCAATTTTCGACTTATAACGAAATGTGTAGACTTTTTTGAGTTAACGTATATAAAATTCAACATTTTAATGAACTCTTTCTTTTTGTGTTGGCTTTGTCTTTCTATTTGATTCAAGATAGATGAAATTTGTTAGGATTTGGATTAGTTCTGCATGGTCTTTCATCCTTCTTCTATTGTGAAATTTGACTTCCTTCATATTTTCTTGAATCAACGTACATAAAAATGCAATTTTCACTAGACGTATTGCCTTAGAACATATTAATTGTAATTACAATACATTTTTCAAACTTTTTCTGTTAAATATGAGTTTATCTAGTTTATAATTTAGTCTCAGAAATCAATTTCCGACTTATAACGAAATGTGTAGACTTTTTTGAGTTAACGTATATAAAATTCAACATTTTTATGAACTCTTTCTTTTTGTGTTGGATTTGTCTTTCTATTTGATTCAAGATAGATGAAATTTGTTAGGATTTGGATTAGTTCTGCATGGTATTTCATCCTTCTTCTATTGTGAAATTTGACTTCCTTCATATTTTCTTGAATCAACGTACATAGAAATGCAATTTTTACTAGACGTATTGCCTTAGAACATATTAATTGTAATTAAAATACATTTTTCAAACTTTTTCTGTTAAAGATGAGTTTATCTAGTTTACAATTTAGTCTCAGAAATCAATTTCCGACTTATAACCAAGTGTGTAGACTTTTTTGAGTTAACGTATATAAAATTCAACATTTTTATGAACTCTTTCTTTTTGTGTTGGCTTTGTCTTTCTATTTGATTCAATATAGATGAAATTTGTTAGGATTTGGATTAGTTTTGCATGGTCTTTCATCCTTGTTATATTGTGAAATTTGACTTCCTTCATATTTACTTGAATCAACGTACATAGAAATGCAATTTTTACTAGACGTATTGCCATAGAACATATTAATTGTAATTACAATACATTTTTCAAACTTTTTCTGTTAAAGATGAGTTTATCTAGTTTACAATTTAGTCTCAAAAATCAATTTCCAACTTATAACGAAATGTGTAGACCTTTTTGAGTTAACGTATATAAAATTCAACATTTTTATGAACTCTTTCTTTTTGTGTTGGCTTTGTATTTCTATTTGATTCAAGATAGATGAAATTTGTTAGGATTTGGGTTAGTTCTGCATGGTCTTTCATCCTTCTTCTATTGTGAAATTTGACTTCCTTCATATTTTCTTGAATCAACGTACATAGAAATGCAATTTTTACTAGAAATATTGCCTTAGAACATATTAATTGTAATTACAATACATTTTTCAAACTTGTTTTTGTCAAAGATGAGTTTATCTAGTTTACAATTTAGTCTCAGAAATCAATTTCCGACTTATAACGAAGTGTGGAGACTTTTTTTAGTTAACGTATATTAAATTCAACATTTTTATGAACTCTTTGTTTTTGTGTTGGCTTTGTCTTTCCATTTGATTCAAGATAGATAAAATTTGTTAGGATTTGGGTTAGTTCTGCATGGTCTTTCATCCTTCTTCTATTGTGAAATTTGACTTCCTTCATATTTTCTTGAATCAACGTACATAGAAATGCAATTTTTACTAGGCATATTGCTTTAGAACATATTAATTGTAATTACAATACATTTTTCAAACTTTTTCTGTTAAAGATGAGTTTATCTAGTTTACAATTTAGTCTCAGAAATCAATTTCCGACTTATAACGAAATATGTAGACTTTTTTGAGTTAACGTATATAAAATTCAACATTTTTATGAACTCTTTCTTTTTGTGTTGGATTTGTCTTTCTATTTGATTCAATATAGATGAAATTTGTTAGGATTTGGATTAGTTCTACATGGTCTTTCATCCTTCTTCTATTGTGAAATTTGACTTCCTTCATAAAAAATTCAACATGAGAGGAAAAACATGAGAGGGAAAACATGAGAGGAAAGTGAAACTCTGGCGAAAACACTAGGGTTTAGTTTTTTCACGTAGGTTTCATAGTTCATCACGGATTCAATATGGTAGAAAATAATCCTAGTTCATCACGGATTCAGCAACACCAATCCTTTGCGGACAAGGTAAGGGAAAAACAAACCCTAAAACAAACAGGAGTTGATATTACTAGTTTACCTAATCCTACTCTGAGTGATGGAGAACCATCCCTTGTTATACCCGCGGATTACTATGAAGAGGGTTGTAAACCCTTTCAACACAGTTTCATTGCAAGACTAAACTTCACGGGGCTGAAGTTCTTTGAGGTAAAAACTCTTTTAATATCTCAATGGCAGAATAATCCTAATTCTGTTAGGTTTATGACTATGGGAAAAGGTTTCTTTGTTATTATGCTACAAGATGAGGAAACTAAGGAGAGAATCAGACGTACAAAGTGGTTTGTTCAACAACATGAACTCAAGTTAATGGTTTGGTACCCAGGTTTTGATCCTGATCGTCAAAAAACTTCCCATGCAAACGTATGGGTTCACTTTCCTGGTTTACATACAGAACTATGGACTGAGAAGAACTTGTT
Organism: Papaver somniferum; assembly: GCF_003573695.1. Taxonomy (NCBI): domain Eukaryota; kingdom Viridiplantae; phylum Streptophyta; class Magnoliopsida; order Ranunculales; family Papaveraceae; genus Papaver; species Papaver somniferum. The sequence goes on from NW_020625375.1 coordinate 122,260, forward strand.
ATCTACGGGAAAAGTTTTAGGGACTCCTATTGTGGTTGATCAAAGAACCCTAAATCTGGAGTATGGAAACTTTGCTTCAGTTTTGGTAGATGTGGATTTTGCAAAACACATTCCAAGTAGAATTAAGATAACAGCTGGGGGGAGGACGTTTTGGAAATACTTGGATATCCCAAAATCACCTAAATTCTGTATGAAGTGCTGCACAATTGGTCACAATGATGTTGAATGTAGAAGACAATCAAAGAATGATGAGAAAACGTCTAAGGATGATGCGAAAGGGGAGTGGCAGAATGTGCGTAATAGGAGAAACCATAAGGGTGATGGAGATGACGCAACCGTGGCTGTTGCTGGTGGTACAAACGCTGTTGTTGTAGGTGTTGGCGCTGCTGTAGGTGGTGTAAACGATGGTGCTATTGTGGTTCATGATGTTGTTAACGGTGCTGGTGGTAATGTGGATGATGCTCTTGCTGTAGGGCACGGTGGAGCTGTGGTGAATGGGGTGGTTGAAGCTGGTTTAGTGGAGAGTGCTGCTCTTCAGCTAGAGAATGATTTAGCGAATACTGAAGCCAATCTTCATGCAGCGTCTGAAGCTTTTGAGATGGCTAAGAAGGCGTTAGAATTGCAAAAGAGTTCGGTTATTGGGTTGTCAATGGTTGAAATTGCAACCTCTTCTAAGTCAACTAAGAGTGGTGAATTGGCAAGAACTAATCACTCTAGTGACAGGAATGAGGCGAGTTCTTCTTTTACGCTGGTTGAGGCTGGTAATAAGTCTTTGCAAGACATGGTGGTTGATAATATTGAGGATATCTCAAGCTACAGAGCTGTTGCTGAAACTTCTATCGTGGTTTCTCCTAATAAGTTCAATGTTTTGAATGATGAGTTGGGTGTGGATAATGATGATGTTGAACACTTTTCTGGAGGGGGTTTGGATGCGGCAGAAAACACTTCTGGAGGTAGTTCGGATGAAGAGTTGACGCCTGAGAAAGCTTCATCAGGTGTTAAGGGTGTTAAGTAGGCGGAAATACCAGTGGATATGCCAAAGAAAAGTAGAAAACCAAGCCGGGTTTTGATTACAAGTTCTAGTTCTTCTCAACAACGTTTTAATGATTCCAAATCAGATTCGGATTCTGAAGTGAATGCTTTGGGAAACCGAGTTAGGAAGGGTGTCTCTCCTGTTTTACAAAGTAGGATTCCTAGCAAGATTCCACAAGCTATTCATAATAAAAAGAAGAGTGTTTCCTGATGAGAGTTCTATATTGGAATATTAATGGGGTGGCGAAGGTGGAAGCGGGTAGTAAGTTACGTAATTGGTGCATGAATACAAGCCGGTAGTTCTTTGTATTGCTGAGCCTAAGATTCGTTGCACTGACAATGTAATGATAAGGTTAAATTTGGCTGGTTATAATAAAAAGGTAATTCATAATTCTACTTCTAGTTCTTTGGGTAATTTGTGGATCCTTTGGGATGATTGTATTGAGGAGCCGGTGGTGATTAATATGTCTAGGCAGGCCATTACGGTTAAAACTGAGGGGGTATTTATCTCTTTTGTTCATGCTAGTTATATTCAAGTATTTCGAAGGAGGCTTTGGAGTCAACTTGTTGTTGTTGACGCAACTACTCCTTGGTTGGTTATGGGGGATTTCAATTGTGTTCTTCGTCAAGATGAAAAAAAAGGGGGTAGGGTAACTCGTATCTCTTGTATTAATGAGTTTTCGGATTGGATGGAGGATAATAACTTGTTTGAAGCAGATTCGTTGGGGTCTAAGTTTACTTGGACCAATGGTCAGACTGGTGTTTGTAGAATTATTAGTAAGTTGGATCGTGCTATTATTAATGAACCTTGGCTGTCTAAGTTTTCGAATTGGCGGTGTAAAGCTCTTCCTAGGGAAGTTTCTGACCATTCGACTCTTATTGGTTTTCCTTTTTGTGATCCTAGGCCTAGACGTGCTCCTTTTCGTATACAGAAGATGTGGTTTTCTCATTCGGATTTTTTGAAGATGGTGGAGTTATCTTGGATGGCGCCGGTGTATGGTAATCATGGTTTTATCTTTTCTTTCAAATTGAAGCAGTTGAAGGAGGCAATTAAGTTATGGAATCAAATGGTTTTTGGTAATGTCAATGCTTTTTTTTTTGCTAAGTCAAGAAAATATATTGATAAAAAAGATATTTACAAGATAGGTGAAGGAGAAAAGGGATCAGAGAAACCCCTAAAAAACTCCTAAAACCTATTTAAAACGATAATAAATTACATTTGGAAACTCAATAGAACTTAAAAAAACTGGTCGACCTTCAAAGTGAAAACCAACCCCATCCTCTAATAAACAACCACGCTTTGCCATTGCATCAGCTGCAAAATTTGCCTCTCTAAAAGAATGTTCAAAACGAATTGAACCATATAAACCTTTAACTTCCATCCATCTTTTCCTAGCAAACCAAGGAACGTTATCTTCTTCCAAAAGCCTTCAACACACTTGTAGAATCTGATCTAATAACAATGCAAGCATATCCCCACTGAACTGCCCACTCCATACCCACAATAATACCATACAATCCAGCCAAATAATTAGATGTAACTCCCAAACCAATACACATTGCACCTACCACTTCACAATTTGCATTCCTTGCAACAACACCAGCACCCGCCACCCTTGGATTACCTCTTGAGGCGCCATCCGTGCACAAAAGCAATTCATTATCATTAGGAGGAAACCAAAAACACTCCTTGGGATCAGTAAACTTCACCTTTCTATGCCGAACCCTAAAAAACTCCAGAATTCTCAAGTCATCCATAGAATTATGCATATAACTCTTCATACGAACTGAATAATCTTGCATCAAACTAAAAACACGTTTTTGAAATAAAGACCAACAAGGGTTCTTCTTTTCATACACTTTTTTGTTCCTAGTGAACCATAATTCTGAACGCACAACCAAATTCACTACCAACCACAAATCCTTAACAATACCACTATGATTTTTTGCCTTTTGGTAAGAAGTAATAATATCATAATTAGGTTTAATTTTGAAAGTACCTTCAATCCACTCCCAAGCTTGACGCGCAAAATTACAGCTCCAAAGAATATGTTGGAGAGACTCCTCCTCAATCTGACACACACTACATTTAGATGCAAGTTGAATTTTAAATCTGCTACGTACCTTATCAAGAGTAGCACACGCACCACGAATAAACTTCCAGTTCTGAGGTAATGTCAATGCTAGACTAAAGAAAGCAACGCTTAAGTTTGAGGTAGCTAGTAGAAATTCTGATGAAGATCCGTTTGATGTTTCAAAACTTAATAATATGAAGGATGCTCTTGTTGAGGTTCAAGATATTCAAAGGCAGCAGCATATAATGTTAAAGCAAAAATCTAGAAATCAGTGGTTGTTGGAGGGTTCTAGTAACACTTCTTTCTTTCACAACTCTATTAAAATTCGTAGAAGTGCTAATACAATCTCGGAGCTTGTTGCTGAAGATGGGAGTACTATTACTGATCCGGTTCATCTTAGTGCTCATGTGGTTTCTTACTATCAGGCTAAATTCAATGGTGAGGATGGTCAGGTAAGTGAAACTCTTTTTGATTATGATCATGATTCTATTACTGTGGAAGAGTCACATATGTTGGATGCTATTCCTACTTTTGATGAGATTAAACATGCGGTTTTTGATTTGGGAGCTGATAGTGCGCCAGGTCCAGATGGTTTCTCGGGGTGTTTTATAGACATTGTTGGGAGATTATTCAAAGGGATCTGATTTTAGCGGTTACTTATTGCTGGTCTTCTAAAACCGTTCCTAATGGGGTTAATTCTAGTCTTATTCTTTTGCTTGCAAAGGTTAGGGGAGCTGCTAGGTTGAAGAACTTTAGGCCGATTGGTTTAAGTAATTTCTTTTTTAAGATTTTTACTAAAATCTTGGCTACTAGGCTTGGTAGGGTGTTGGGAAAGTTGGTGTCTGAAGAGCAAGTGGCTTTCATGAAGGGAAGGAATATCCATGAGAATATTAGTTTATCTTCTGAGATGGTGAATGAATTGCACATCAAAAGGAAGGACGGTAATTTGGGTTAGAAGCTTGATATCTCTCAGGCTTTTGATACGGTGAGCTGGTCTTTTGTTCTTGAGGTTTTTAGAAGGTATGGTTTTTCTGAAGATTGGTGCTCTTGGATTTGGAAAATTCTGGATTCGGCGCGTATTTCTATTCTTCTTAATGGTAGTCCGGAGGGTTATTTCAAGATTAATAGGGGTTTACGGCAAGGGGATCCTCTATATCCTCTTATTTTTGTTTTGATTGAGGATGTGCTTAGCCGCAACATCACTAAACTCTTTCAGAATAAGGATATGTCTTATATGGTTAAACGTAAGGGTATTGCTCCTACTCATTTATTTTTTGCTGATGATATTATGATTTCTTGCAAGGGAAATATGAAGAGTGTGAAGAATTTGGTGAAACTTTTGGAGAATTACCAACAAGCTTCTGGTCAGAGGGTTTGTAGGGAGAAGAGCAAGATCTACTTTGGTGGTGGGACTTTGAGTAGGCGCCAGACCATTGCAACTTTCTTAGGTATGGCAATATCTAACTTTCCTGATAGATATTTGGGAGTTAAGGTGATGCCGGGGATGGTTAAGTATAGTCACATCAGCAACGTTGTTGATAAGTTGAGGGATCAACTTTCGGTTCTGAAAGGTAAGATGTTATCTTTTCAAGATAGGGTTGTGCTTGTTAAGAATGTTCTTTCGAGTTATTTTATTCATAACATGGCTGTGTACAAATGGCCGGTTAAATTCACACTTCAATGTGAGCGTGTGATTCGTAATTTTCTGTGGTCGGGTGATTCTAATCTTACTAGAGCTTTTGTAGTTGGATTTGATAAGATTTGTAGTCCTTTAAAGGAAGGTGGTCTTGGGATCACTAGCCTAAGGACTATGAATAAAGCTTTGCTGATTATCGTGAAGCAAATTTGAGAATTGCCTTGCTGCAAAGAAAATTTTGGGAGGTTCTAATGCTGTAAAGAAGTCACCTACTGTGAACATTAAGAATGACAAAGAAGGAAAATCACTCAAATCTGTTTGGAAAAAAGTTGGTGAAACTTCCCATGCAGGCCATGCAATTAACGTCAATAATGTGAAGGCTGGTAAGGAGAGTATAAATTCAGTTCATGAGGTTGCTGTTTCTGAGGATATTGAATCAATTCATGAGAAGTCTGATGATAAACATCTAGAAGAGCAGCTCGAAAAAGCTTTTACTGAGTATCGTGATGCTCAGATTAAGTTGATGAGATGTAAAAACAATATTTCAGCCAAAAAAGATCTTGCTTTATGTAAGAATTCTATCCACATTGACAATGCAGATAGTACACAAGGGAACTCTAGCAAGCAATTCGTGCAAACTAGGGAACAAGAGTCCGTGCAAACTAGGAAAGCTCAGCAAGAGTCCGTACAAACTGGGAAAGCTCAGCAAGAGCCCGTGCAAACTAGGGAAGCTCAGCCAATTTTGGGAGATCAGTCCGTGCAAACTCTTAAAGCCCAGCAAGAGTTCGTGTCTAAAAAGAATTTGGAAGATATTCCAAATATTCAGTATGATTCTGCATTTATAACAAACTCAGTTATGGAAACAAATTCCGTGTTCAAGCAAAATCCTGAAAAGGGTATGACCAGTTCTAAAGAGGATTGGAAAATAGTTATGGGTAAGAACTCCCCTAATAAACGTACATCTTTTAAATTTAAATCTTTCGATACTCCTTTGGTGGATGATCTTTTTCAAGCTGAACTTGTGGTGAATAACAAGTATGGTTCCCTAGCTTCAGAGTTAGGCCTTACTAATGATTCTAGTGAGATTTTGGTGGAGGAGGAACAAGATGGTTCTAGTGACTCGGACAATAGTATGGGTTCGAAAGATTGGGGTGAAATTGATGCAGATATTCTAGCCAGGAAGCAAGCTAGAAAAGTGGCCAAGCAAGCTGCCAAGATCATGGCTATGAATTCAAAGTGTAATGAGGACAGTCCAAGCCGTGAGCATAACAAGGACATTCAAGCAGGGTTGGAGGAAAATGTTTTTGATCTAGATAATATTTTGTCTACAGAGGAACTAGATGAGGCAAGTACTATTCAACTTGATGAAGTGCGTACTAAATTCATTAGAGATCCAGCCTTTCGACGAGACTATTTAGAGGAAAAAAAAGAAGAAAATGGATAAAACGTCAACAAAAAAGAATGTTCAATCTCCTATTAAGCTTGTTCCAGGTGGTAATTATGCTTCAGATGAAAATGAACAGGATTATGACAATGATGAAACTTATGATGATTATGAAGATGAATTCAAGGGGCACTATGATTTGACTAAAATAATTGATGATCTCATTCCCAAGAAGAGGAATTTTAGAGTTGGAAATAAGGGGCGAAAACGTTATTAGTTTTCTTCTTTATGCTATTTTTTAGTGCTTAAGAGTTTATTTTATGTGTTTTTTAGAGTTTTTTTGCCCCTTTGGTTTATGGGGGTGTGGAGGCCTAGCGCCTCCCATTTTGTAATTCTTGTAATTACGTTTTTTTGCTTTAATAAACCATTTTGACCTAGCAAAAAAAAAAATTTGCTGATGAAATTGTGGTGGGCTATAAAATCTTCTCGTAAGAGGTGGGCGAGGTTTTTGGAAGCCAAATTCACTTGTAGGGATGGTCGTATTAAGATGGCAGGGGTGAAATCTTCTATTCTTCCTGGTCATCGTTGGGTTCATAAGGAGATGGTGGACAACACGAAGTATTTTATTGGTGACGGTAGGGATACTTCTTTATTCTTTGATATATGGTATGGAAATACAACCTTAGCTAGTGTTTTAAATCGCATGGGTTTAGACAGATCAGCTCGTGTTTGTGATATTATTGTGCAAGATGATTGGCAGATTCATGGAGTTCATTCGCAACTCCTTTTAAGTGCTGGTGTGGTGCAACAGGATTTACCAAAAATTCATATGGGAGTGGATAGGCGTTTTTGGATGCCTGATTTACAAGGTAAATTTTCTGGCAAGTCAGCTAGGGAATTGATTAGGAAGAAATATCCTATTTTGAGGGAGGCGGGGTTGTTCTGGAAGAGGGTGGTGCATCCTTCTTTGGCGTCTCAGAACTGGAAGTTTATTCGTGGTGCGTGTGCTACTCTTGATAAGGCACGTAGCAGATTTAAAATTCAACTTGCATCTAAATGTAGTGTGTGTCAGATTGAGGAGGAGTCTCTCCAACATATTCTTTGGAGCTGTAATTTTGGGCGTCAAGCTTGGGAGTGGATTGAAGGTATTTTCAAAATTAAACCTAATTATGATATTATTACTTCTTACCAAAAGGCAAAAAATCATAGTGGTATTGTTAAGGATTTGTGGTTGGTAGTGAATTTGGTTGTGCGTTCAGAATTATGGTTCACTAGGAACAAAAAAGTGTATGAAAAGAAGAACCCTTGTTGGTTTTTATTTCAAAAACGTGTTTTTAGTTTGATGCAAGATTATTCAGTTCGTATGAAGAGTTATATGCATAATTCTATGGATGACTTGAGAATTCTGGAGTTTTTTAGGGTTCGGCATAGAAAGGTGAAGTTTACTGATCCCAAGGAGTGTTTTTGGTTTCCTCCTAATGTTAATGAATTGCTTTTGTGCACGGATGGCGCCTCAAGAGGTAATCCAGGGGTGGCGGGTGCTGGTGTTGTTGCAAGGAATGCAAATTGTGAAGTGGTAGGTGCAATGTGTATTGGTTTGGGAGTTACTTCTAATTATTTGGCTGAATTGTATGGTATTATTGTGGGTATGGAGTGGGAAGTTCAGTGGGGATATGCTTGCATTGTTATTAGATCAGATTCTACAAGTGTGTTGAAGGCTTTGGAAGAAGATAACGTTCCTTGGTTTGCTAGGCAAAGATGGATGGAAGTTAAAGGTTTATATGGTTCAATTCGTTTTGAACATTCTTTTAGAGAGGAAAATTTTGCAGCTGATGCAATGGCAAAGCATGGTTGTTTATTAGAGGATGGGGTTGGTTTTCACTTTGAAGGTCGACCAGTTTTTTTAAGTTCTATTGAGTTTCCAAATGTAATTTATTATCGTTTTAAATAGGTTTTAAGAGTTTTTTAGGGGTTTCTCTGATCCCTTTTCTCCTTCACCTATCTTGTAAATATCTTTTTTATCAATATATTATCTTGACTTAGCAAAAAAAAAGTATATAAAATTCAACATTTTTATGAACTCTTTATTTTTGTGTTGGCGTTGTCTTTCTATTTGATTCAAGATAGATGAAATTTGTTAGGATTTGGATTAGTTCTGCATGGTCTTTCATCTTTCTTTTATTGTGAAATTTGACTTCCTTCATATTTTCTTGAATCAACGCACATAGAAATGCAATTTTTACTAGACGTATTGCCTTAGAAAATTTTAATTGTAATTACAATACATTTTGCAAAATTTTTCTGTTAAAGATGAGTTTATCTAGTTTACAATTTAGTCTCAGAAATCAATTTCTGAGTTATAACAAAGTGTGTAGACTTTTTTGAGTTAACGTATATTAAATTCAACATTTTTATGAACTCTTTCTTTTTGTGTGGGCTTTGTCTTTCTATTTGATTCAAGATAGATGAAATTTGTTAGGATTTGGATTAGTTTTGCATGGTCTTTCATCCTTTTCTATTGTGAAATTTGACTTCCTTCATATTTTCTTGAATCAACGTACATAGAAATGCAATTTTTACTAGACGTATTGCCTTAGAACATATTAATTGTAATTACAATACATTTTTCAAAATTTTTCTGTTAAAGATGAGTTTATCTAGTTTACAATTTAGTCTCAGAAATCAATTTCCGACTTATAACGAAATGTGTAGACTTTTTTGAGTTAACGTATATAAAATTCAGCATTTTAATGAACTCTTTCTTTTTATATTGGCTTTGTCTTTCTATTTGATTCAAGATAGATGAAATTTGTTAGGATTTGGATTAGTTCTGCATGGTCTTTCATTTTCTTCTATTGTGAAATTTGACTTCCTTCATATTTTCTTGAATCAACGTACATAGAAATGCAATTTTTACTAGACGTATTGCCTTAGAACATATTAATTGTAATTACAATACATTTTTCAAACTTTTTCTGTTAAAGATGAGTTTATCTAGTTTACAATTTAGTCTCAGAAATCAATTTCCGACTTATAAAGAAATGTGTAGACTTTTTCGAGTTAACGTATATAAAATTCAACATTTTTATGAACTCTTTCTTTTTGTGTTGGCTTTGTCTTTCTATTTGATTCAAGATAGAAGAAATTTGTTAGGATTTGGATTAGTTCTGCATGGTCTTTCATCCTTCTTCTATTGTTAAATTTGACTTCCTTCATATTTTCTTGAATCAACGTACATAGAAATGCAATTTTTACTAGACGTATTGCCTTAGAACACATTAATTGTAATTACAATACATTTTTCGAACTTTTTCTGTTAAACATGAGTTTACCTAGTTTACAATTTAGTCTCAGAAATCAATTTCCGACATAACGAAATGTGTAGACTTTTTTGAGTTAACGTATATAAAATTCAGCATTTTAATGAACTCTTTCTTTTTATATTGGCTTTGTCTTTCTATTTGATTCAAGATAGATGAAATTTGTTAGGATTTGGATTAGTTCTGCATGGTCTTTCATCTTTCTTCTATTGTGAAATTTGACTTCCTTCATATTTTCTTGAATCAACGTACATAGAAATGCAATTTTCACTAGACGTATTGCCTTAGAACATATTAATTGTAATTACAATACATTTTTCAAACTTTTTCTGTTAAAGATGAGTTTATCTAGTTTATAATTTAGTCTCAGAAATCAATTTCCGACTTATAACGAAATGTGTAGACTTTTTTGAGTTAACGTATATAAAATTCAACATTTTTATGAACTCTTTCTTTTTGTGTTGGATTTGTCTTTCTGTTTGATTCAAGATAGATGAAATTTGTTAGGATTTGGATTAGTTCTGCATGGTCTTTCATCCTTCTTCTATTGTGAAATTTTACTTCCTTCATATTTTCTTGAATCAACGTACATAGAAATGAAATTTTCACTAGACGTATTGCCTTAGAACATATTAATTGTAATTACAATACATTTTTCAAACTCTTTCTGTTAAAGATGAGTTTATCTAGTTTATAATTTAGTCTCAGAAATCAATTTCCGACTTATAACGAAATGTGTAGACTTTTTTGAGTTAACGTATATAAAATTCAACATTTTTATGAACTCTTTCTTTTTGTGTTGGATTTGTCTTTCTGTTTGATTCAAGATAGATGAAATTTGTTAGGATATGGATTAGTTCTTCATGGTCTTTCATCCTTCTTCTATTGTGAAATTTGACGTCCTTCATATTTACTTGAATCAACGTACATAGAAATGCAATTTTTACTGGACGTATTGCCTTAGAACATATTAATTGTAATTACAATACATTTTCAACCTTTTTCTGTTAAAGATGAGTTTATCTAGTTTAAAATTTAGTCTCAGAAATCAATTTCCGACTTATAACGAAATGTGTAGACTTTTTTGAGTTAACGTATATAAAATTCAATATTTTTATGAACTCTTTCTTTTTGTGTTGGCTTTGTCGTTCTATTGGATTCAAGATAGATGAAATTTGTTAGGATTTGGATTAGTTATGCATGGTCTTTCATCCTTCTTCTATTGTTAAATTTGACTTCCTTCATATTTTCTTGAATCAACGTACATAGAAATGCAATTTTTACTAGACCTATTGCCTTAGAACATATTAATTGTATTTACAATACATCTTTCAAACTTTTTCTGTTAAAGATGAGTTTATCTAGTTTACAATTTAGTCTCAAAAATCAATTTCCGACTTATAACAAAATGTGTAGACTTTTTTTAGTTAATGTATATAAAATTCAACATTTTTATGAACTCTTTCTTTTTGTGTTGGCTTTGTCTTTATATTTGATTCAAGATAGATGAAATTAGTTAGGATTTGGATTAGTTCTAAATGGTCTTTCATCTTCTATTGTGAAATTAGACCTCCTTCATATTTTCATGAATCAACGTACATAGAAATGCAATTTTTACTAGATATATTGCCTTAGAACATATTAATTGTAATTACAATACATTTTTCAAAAATTTTCTGTTAAAGATGTGTTTATCTACTTTATAATTTAGTCTCAGAAATCAATGTCCGACTTATAACGAAATGTGTAGACTTTTTTGAGTTAACGTATATAAAATTCAACATTTTTATGAACTCTTTCTTTTTGTGTTGGCTTTGTCTTTCTATTTGATTCAAGATAGATGAAATTTGTTAGGATTTGGATTAGTTCTGTATGGTCTTTCATCCTTCTTCTATTGTGAAATTTGACTTCCTTCATATTTTCTTGAATCGACGTACATAGAAATACAATTTTTACTATTAATTGTAACTACAATACATTTTCAAACTTTTTATATTAAAGATGAGTTTATCTAGTTTACAATTTAGCCTCAGAAATCAATTTCCGACTTATAACGAAATGTCTAGACTTTTTTGAGTTAAAGTATATAAAATTCAACATTTTTATGAACTCTTTCTTTTTGTGTTGGCTTTGTCTTTTTTTTTTTGATTCAAGATAGATGAAATTTGTTAGGATTTGGATTAATTCTGCATGGTCTTTCATCCTTCTTCTATTGTGAAATTTGACTTCCTTCATATTTTCTTGAATCAACGTACATAGAAATGCAATTTTTACTAGACGTATTGCCTTAGAACATACTAATTGTAATTACAATACATTTTTCAAACTTTTTCTGTTAAAGATGAGTTTATCTAGTTTACAATTTAGTCTCAGAAATCAATTTCTGACTTATAACGAAATGTGTAGACTTTTTTGAGTTAACGTATATAAAATTCAACATTTTTATGAACTCTTTCTTTTTGTCTTGGCTTTGTCTTTCTATTTGATTCAAGATAGATGAAATTTGTTAGGATTTGGATTAGTTCTGCATGGTCTTTCATCTTCTATTGTGAAATTAGACTTCCTTCATATTTTCTTGAATCAACGTACATAGAAATGCAATTTTTACTAGACGTATTGCCTTAGAACATATTATTTGTAACTACAATACATTTTTCAAACTTTTTCTGTTAAAGATGAGTTTTTCTAGTTTACAATTTAGTCTCAGAAATCAATATCCGACTTATAACGAAATGTGTAGACTTTTTTGAGTTAACGTATATAAAATTCAACATTTTTATGAACTCTTTCTTTTTGTGTTGGATTTGTCTTTCTATTTTATTCAAGATAGATGAAATTTTTTAGGATTTGGATTAGTTCTGCATGGTCTTTCATCCTTCTTCTATGTGAAATTTGACTTCCTTCATATTTTCTTTAATCAACGTACATAGAAATGCAATTTTTACTAGACGTATTGCCTAAGAACATATTAATTATAATTACAATACATTTTTCAAAATTTATCTTTTAAAGATGAGTTTATCTAGTTTACAATTTAGTCTCAGAAATCAATTTCCGACTTATAACGAAATGTGCAGACTTTTTTGAGTTAACGTATATAAAATTCAACAATTTTATGAACTCTTTCTTTTTGTGATGGATTTGTCTTTTTATTTGGTTCAAGATAGATGAAATTTGTTAGGATTTGGATTAGTTCTGCATGGTCTTTCATCCTTCTTCTATTGTGAAATTTGACTTCCTTCATATTTTCTTGAATCAACGTACATAGAAATGCAATTTTCACTAGACTTATGCCTTAGAACATATTAATTATAATTACAATACATTTTTCAAACTCTTTCTGTTAAAGATGAGTTTATCTAGTTTATAATTTACTCTCAGAAATCAATTTCCGACTTATAACGAAATGTGTAGACTTTTTTGAGTTAACGTATATAAAATTCAACATTTTTATGAACTCTTTCTTTTTGTGTTGGATTTGTATTTCTATATGATTCAAGATAGATGAAATTTGTTAGGATTTGGGTTAGTTCTGCATGGTCTTTCATCGTTCTTCTATTGTGAAATTTGACTTCCTTCATATTTTCTTGAATCAACGTACATAGAAATGCAATTTTGACTAGACATATTGCTTTAGAACATATTAATTTTAATTACAATACATTTTTCAAACTTTTTTTTGTCAAAGATGAGTTTATCTAGTTTACAATTTAGTCTCAGAAATCAATTTCCGACTTATAACGAAGTGTGTAGACTTTTTTGAGTTAACGTATATTAAATTCAATATTTTTATGAACTCTTTGTTTTTGTGTTGGATTTGTCTTTCTATTTGATTCAAGATATATGAAATTTGTTAGGATTTGGATTAGTTTTGCATGGTCTTTCATCCTTCTTCTATTGTGAAATTTGACTTCCTTCATATTTACTTGAATCAACGTACATAGAAATGCAATTTTTACTAGACGTATTGCCTTAGAACATATTAATTGTAATTACAATACATTTTTCAAACTTTTTCTGTTAAAGATGAGTTTATCTAGTTTACAATTTAGTCTCAAAAATCAATTTCCGACTTATAACGAAATGTGTTGACTTTTTTGAGTTAACGTATATAAAATTCAATATTTTTATGAACTCTTTCTTTTTGTGTTGGTTTTGTTTTTCTATTGGATTCAAGATAGATGAAATTTGTTATGATTTGGATTAGTTATGCATGGTCTTTCATCCTTCTTCTATTGTTAAATTTGACTTCCTTCATATTTTCTTGAATCAACGTACATAGAAATGCAATTTTTACTAGACGTATTGCCGTAGAACATAATAATTGTAATTACAATACATCATTCAAACTTTTTCTGTTAAAGATGAGTTTATCTAGTTTACAATTTAGTCTCAAAAATCAATTTCCGACTTATAACGAAATGTGTAGACTTTTTTGAGTTAATGTATATAAAATTCAACATTTTTATGAACTCTTTCTTTTTGTGTTGGCTTTGTCTTTATATTTGATTCAAGATAGATGAAATTAGTTAGGATTTGGATTAGTTCTACATGGTCTTTCATCTTCTATTGTGAAATTAGACTTCCTTCATATTTTCTTGAATCAACGTACAGAGAAATGCAATTTTTACTAGACGTATTGCCTTAGAACATATTAATTGTAATTACAATACATTTTTCAAAAAATTTCTGTTAAAGATGAGTTTATCTACTTTATAATTTAGTCTCAGAAATCAATGTCCGACTTATAACGAAATGTGTAGACTTTTTTGAGTTAACGTATATAAAATTCAACATTTTTATGAACTCTTTCTTTTTGTGTTGGCTTTGTCTTTCTATTTGATTTAAGATAGATGAAATTTGTTAGGATTTGGATTAGTTCTGCATGGTCTTTCATCCTTCTTCTATTGTGAAATTTGACTTCCTTCATATTTTCTTGAATCAACGTACATAGAAATGCAATTTTTACTAGACGTATTGCCTTAGAACATATTAATTGTAATTACAATATATTTTTCAAACTTTTTCTGTTAAAGATGAGTTTATCTAGTTTACAATTTAGTCTCAGAAATCAATTTCCGACTTATAACGAAATGTGTAGACTTTTTTGATTTAACGTATATAAAATTCAACATTTTTATGAACTCTTTCTTTTTGTGTTGGCTTTGTTTTTCTATTTGATTCAAGATAGATGGAATTTGTTAGGATTTAGATTAGTTCTGCATGGTCTTTCATCCTTCTTCTATTGTGAAATTTGAGTTGCTTCATATTTTCTTGAATCAACGTACATAGAAATGCAATTTTTACTAGACGTATTGCCTTAGAACATATTAATTGTAATTACAATACATTTCTCAAAAATTTTCTGTTTAAGATGAGTTTATCTTGTTTGCAATTTAGTCTCAGAAATCAATTTCCGACTTATAACGAAATGTGTAGACTTTTTTGAGTTAACTTATATAAAATTAAACATTTTTATGAACTGTTTCTCTTTATGTTGGCTTTATCTTTCTATTTGATTCAAGATAGATGAAATTTGTTAGGATATGGATTCGTTCTGCATGGTCTTTCATCCTTCTTCTATTGTGAAATTTGACTTCCTTCATATTTTCTTCAATCAACGTACATAGAAATGCAATTTTTACTACACGTATTGCCTTGGAACATATTAATTGTAATTACAATACATTTTTCAAACTTTTTCTGTTAAAGATGAGTTTATCTAGTTAACAATTTAGTCTTAGAAATCAATTTCTGACTTATAACGAAGTGTGTAGACTTTTTTGAGTTAACGTATATTAAATTCAACATTTTTATGAACTTTTTCTTTTTGTGCTAGCTTTGTCTTTCTATTTGATTCAAGATAGATGAAATTTGTTAGGATTTGGATTAGTTCTGCATGGTCTTTCATCCTTCTTCTATTGTGAAATTTGGCTTCCTTCATATTTTCTTGAATCAACGTGCAATTTTTACTAGACGTATTGCCTTAGCACATATTAATTTTAATTACAATACATTTTTCAAACTTTTTCTGTTAAAGATGAGTTTATCTAGTTCACAATTTAGTCTCAGAAATCAATTTCCGACTTATAACGAAATGTGTAGACTTTTTTGAGTTAACGTATATAAAATTCAACATGTTTATGAACTCTTTCTTTTTGTGTTGGCTTTGTCTTTCTATCTGATTCAAGATAGATGAAATTTGTTAGGATTTGCATTAGTTCTGCATGGTCTTTCATCCTTCTTCTATTGTGAAATTAGACTTCCTTCATATTTTCTTTAATCAACGTACATAGAAATGCAATTTTTACTAGACGTATTGCCTAAGAACATATTAATTATAATTACAATACATTTTTCAAAATTTATCTTTTAAAGATGAGTTTATCTAGTTTACAATTTAGTCTCAGAAATCAATTTCCGACTTATAA